>NW_027617028.1:0-156241 GCF_964187855.1 Myxine glutinosa
CATGAAAAAGTAAGTACACCCCATGTAAAGTTTTGACTTTTTCAACATAATTCAACATACAGCTATTTGATCTTCATTTCAACAATATTGATGGATAAAGGTGATATAATATAACAAATATCATGAAACATTTACATTTTGTAGTCCATTGTATAATTTAAATAAACATAAATGCAAATTTCGCATGTGGAAAAAGTAAGTACACCCTTGGCTCTAATAGGTGGTATTGCTCCCTTTGGCAGAAGCAACCTCAAGTAGGCGTTTCTTATAACTGTCGACCAGTCTCTGACATCGACTGGGAGAAATTTTTTCCCACTCCTCAATGCAGAATTCTTTCAGCTGTGCGATGTTTGAGGGGTTTCTTGCATGCACAGCTCGTTTCAAATCCCTCCACAACACCTCGATGGGATTTAGATCCGGGCTTTGACTTGGCCATTCCAGAACCCTCCATTTCTTTCTTTTCAGCCATTCCTTGGTGGATTTACTGGTATGTTTAGGGTCATTGTCATGTTGCAAGGTCCACCTTCGGTTGAGCTTCAACTTTCTGACAGATGGCCTCACATTATCCTGAAGCACCCTCTGGGACAATGAAGAATTCATAGTGGATTCTATGATGGTGAGCTGCCCAGGCCCTGATGCAGCAAAGTTGCCCCAAACCATAATATTTCCACCACCATGCTTTACAGTTGGTGTCAGGTTCTTGTGGTCAAATGCTGTCTTTGGTTTTCGCCAAACATGTCTTCTGGTACTGTGGCCAAATAGCTCTACCGTTGACTCATCTGTCCAGAGCACATTGTTCCAGAAGTGCTGGTCTTTGCCTTGGTGTTCATTGGCAAACTTTAGTCTTGCCCTGATGTTCTTTCTGGATAGCAAAGCTTTCCGCCTAGCACACCTCCCATGTAGATCAAATTTGTGCAGCCTCTTTCTAATGGTAGACTCGTGCACTTTGACATCAACATTGGCAAGAGCTACCTGTAGGTCCCGTGATGACATTCTGGGGTTCTTAGAGACTTCTTTCAGCATCTTGCGGTCTGCTCTCGGGCTGAACTTGCTGGGGCGGCCTGGGCTGAACAAGTTGGCAGTTGTTTGGAATCTTCTCCACTTGTAGATGATCTTCTGGACAGTCGAATGATTGATTTCAAATTGTTTGGAGATCTTTTTAAATCCCTTCCCAGACTCGTAGGCATCTTTACCCTTCTTTCTGAAGGCCTCAGAGAGCTCTTTTGATCTTGGCATGGTGACGCCACACACTTCAACAACAAAGAGCAAACCAAACTAAATGTCTGAGGTTTAAATAAGACAGGTTCCACCAAGATCCTCTCTAACGATGTTCTCATCATTTGCACCTGAGCTGGTGCACCTGATTCTAATTTTAGGTATTTGAAGTAGTGATAAATGTAGGGGTGTACTTACTTTTTCCACATTCGAAATTTGCCTTTATATTTATTTAAATTATACAATGGACTACAAAATGTAAATGTTTCATCATATTTGTTATATTATATCACCTTTATCTATCAATATTGTTGAAATGAAGATCAAAGAGCTGCATGTTGAAATAGGTTGAAAAAGTCAAAACTTTACGTGGGGTGTACTTACTTTTTCACGTAACTGTAATGTCTCACAGCTGACACTGCATATCAGAGCAAAAACCAAGCCATGAGTTCGAAGGAACTGCCTGCAGAGCTCAGAGACAGGATTGTGTCGAGGCACAGATCTGGGGAAGCCTACAAGAAAAATTCTGCTGCATTGAAGGTTCCCAAGAGCAGTGGCCTCCATAACTCTTAAATGGAAGAAGTTTGGAACAACAAGGACTCTTCCTAGAGCTGGCCGCCCGGCCAAACTGAGCAATCGGGGCAGAAGGGCCTTGGGAAGAGAGGTGACCAAGAACCCGATGGTCACTCTGGCAGAGCTCCAGAGATCCTGTGTGAAGATGGGAGAAACTTCCAGAAGGACAACCATCACTGCAACACTCCACCAATCTAGGATTTATGGCAAAATGGCCAGACGGAAGCCTCTCCTCAGTGAAAGACACATGAAAGCCCGCTTGGAGTTTGCAAAAAAAGCACCTTAAGGACTCTCAGACTGTGAGAAACAAGATTCTGTGGGCTTTCATGTGTCTTTCACTGAGGAGAGGCTTCCGTCTGGCCATTTTGCCATAAATCCCAGATTGGTGGCCTGTTGCAGTGATTGTTGTCCTTCTGGCAGTTTCTCCCATCTCCACACAGGATCTCTGGAGCTCAGCCAGAGTGACCATCGGGTTCTTGGTCACCTATATGACCAAGGCCTTCTCCCCCGATTGCTCACTTTGGCCGGGCGGCCAACTCTAGGAAGAGTCCTGGTTGTTCCAAAGTTCTTCCTTTTGAGAATTATGGAGGCCACTGTGCTCTTGGGAACCTTGAATGCAGCAGAGATTTTGTGTAGGCTTCCCGAGATCTGTGCCTCGACACAATCCTGTCTCTGAGCTCTGCAGGCAGTTCTTTCGACCTCATGGCCTGGTTTTTGCTCTGATATGCATTGTCAGCTGTGAGACCTTATATAGACAGGGGTGTGCCTTTCCAAATCATGTCCAATCAATTGAATTTACCACAGGTGGACTCCAATCAAGGTGTAGAAACATCTCAAAAATGATCAAGAGAAATGGGAGGCACCTGAGCTGAATTTCAAGTGTCACAGCAAAGGGTCTGAATACTTATGTAAATGTGATATTTCAGTTTTTTCTTTTTAATAAATTTGCAAAACATTCTAAAATCCTGTTTTCTCTTTGTCATTATGGGATATTGAATGTATATTGATGAGGGAAAAAATGTATTTAAACAATTTCAGCATAAGGCTGCAACATAACAAAATGTGAAAAAAGTGAAGGGGTCCGAATACTTTCTGAATGATGACACAACAACACACACAACAACATGCATTTTAAGGCCATTTTCCCTGCTAGAGCGGGGGTTAGCCTTGCGGTCCCCATGACAATCTTCTCCATTTTGCCCTATTTTCTGCATCTCTCCTTGTTAACCCCCTTGCCCGCATTTCTTCTTCCACCATCTTTAGCCAAGTCTTTCTCGGTCTTCCCCGTCCTCTACTTCCTTCTACATTAATTTCCATCACTCTTCTCAACCAGTCACTTTCATCCTTCCTCAACACATGACCAAACCATCTCAACCTGTTCCTCTTCACAGCATCAATCACAGGCAATATTCCCATCATCTTTCGCAATTCATCATTTGTCTTCCTCTCTCTCAACGATACTCCGCACATCCATCGAACCATTCGCATTTCCACCCTTTCCAGCCTTCGTTGCTGCTCTACGTTCATTACCCATGTCTCGCTCCCATAAATCATAACACTTCTCACACATGCAGCATACACCTTTCCCCTGCAGCATACACCTGAATGATGACAGAAAGACCATTTATCTGCCTGCGGTTGACATCCACAACTTGTGTATGTGTATGTACACTACCAGTCGAAAGTTTTAGAACACCTCAATTTTAACAGTTTTTATTGAAATTTAAGCAATTCAAGTCCAGTGAATAACCTGAAATGGTACAAACGTATATATACCATATATATACCATTATAACCCTTGAAAGTGTAGGTCTTTCCTTCAGAGAAATTGCAAAGAAAGCCAAGGTGTCCGTGAGTACAGTTTCCTGTACCATCAAAAGGCACTTGGAAACTGGAGGAAACCCTGACAGGAAGAGGTCTGGCAGACGCAAAGCCACAACAGAATCAGAAGACAAGTTTCTGAGAGTCAACAGCTTGCGTGATAGGCGGCTCAGAGGACAACAGCTTCAAGCACAGCTTGACACTGGTCGAAGTAAGCAAGTCTCAGTTTCAACTTTGAAGAGAAGACTTTGAGCTGCAGGTTTGACAGGTCGAGTGGCAGTAAGAAAAATATTGCTGAGATGTCAAAATAAGAAAAAGAGGCTTGCCTGGGCCATGAAGCACCGCCAGTGGACTACTGAAGACTGGAAGAAGGTCTTATGGACCGATGAATCAAAACTTGCACTCTTTGGTTCATCACGCAGGGTTTTTGTACGCCGTTGAGAAGGCGAAAGGATGGCTCCTCAGTGTGTGACACCAACTGTCAAACATGGAGGAGGAAGAGTGATGGTCTGGGGCTCTTTTGCTGGATCCAGAGTCAGCGACTTGCACAGAGTGACTGGCACCCTGAACCAAAAGGGCTACCACAGCATTTTGCAGCGCCATGCAATACCCTCTGGTATATGCATAGTTGGTCAGGGGTTCATCCTACAGCAAGATAATGACCCTAAATACACCTCCAGGCTATGTCAAAACTACCTTCGAGGAAAAGAACAAGACGGTAGGCTTCAAATCATGGAATGGCCAGCACAGTCTTCAGACTTAAACCCCATCGAGCTGGTTTGGGATGAACTGGACAGAGGGTGAAAGCAAAGCAACCTACAAGTGCAACACATTTGTGGGAACTTCTGCAACAGTGTTGAGAAGAACTTCCCGAACAATATTTGATTTCCATTGTCGAAAGAATGCCACGAGTGTGTTCGGCGGTTATATCTGCAAAAGGTGGCTACTTTGCTGAGTCAAAAATTTAAATTAAATTTTGTTAAACAAAATGATTCTATGATTTCCTTTTTTATCTCCAATTGTTTATTTGTTCTACGCTTAATTTCAGAGTACATTGAGACATTAAACTGCGTAAATTTCAATAGAAACTGGAAAAATTGAGGTACTAACACAAGTGTGAAAAGTGGTTTTTCAACACTATCACAAGTGCAAAAAGTGTTTTTTCCACACTAATACAAGTGCAAAAGTGGTTTCCTGCACCAACACATGTGCGAAAAGTGGTTTTTCAACACTAACACAAGTGTGAAAAGTGGTTTTTCAACACTAACACAAGTGCGAAAAGTGGTTTTTCCACACTAATACAAGTGCAAAAGTGGTTTCCTGCACCAACACAAGTGCGAAAAGTGGTTTTTCAACACTAACACAAGTGCGAAAAGTGGTTTTTCAACACCATCACAAGTGCAAAAAGTGTTTTTTCCACACTAATACAAGTGCAAAAGTGGTTTCCTCCACGAACACAAGTGCGAAAAGTGGTTTTTCAACACTAACACAAGTGCGAAAAGTGGTTTTTCAACACTAACACAAGTGTGAAAAGTGGTTTTTCCACACAAATATAAGTGCAACAGTGGTTTCCTGCACCAACACAAGTGCGAAAAGTGGTTTTTCAACACTAACACAAGTGCTAAAAGTGGTTTTTCAACACTATCACAAGTGCAAAAAGTGTTTTTTCCACACTAATACAAGTGCAAAAGGGGTTTCCTGCACCAACACAGGTGCGAAAAGTGGTTTTTCAACACTAACACAAGTGCGAAAAGTGTTTTTTCCACACTAATACAAGTGAAAAATGTGGTTTCCTGCACCAACACAAGTGCGAAAAGTGGTTTTTCAACACTAACACAAGTGCTAAAAGTGGTTTTTCAACACTAACACAAGTGCGAAAAGTGGTTTTTCAACACTAACACAAGTGCGAAAAGTGGTTTTTCCACACTAATACAAGTGCAAAAGTGGTTTCCTGCACCAACACAAGTGCGAAAAGTGGTTTTTCAACACTAACACAAGTGCGAAAAGTGGTTTTTCAACACTATCACAAGTGCAAAAAGTGTTTTTTCCACACTAATACAAGTGCGAAAAGTGGTTTTTCAACACTAACACAAGTGCGAAAAGTGGTTTTTCAACACTAACACAAGTGCGAAAAGTGGTTTTTCAACACTAACACAAGTGCGAAAAGTGTTTTTTCCACACTAATACAAGTGCAAAAGTGGTTTCCTGCACCAACCCAAGTGCGAAAAGTGGTTTTTCAACACTAACACAAGTGCAAAAAGTGGTTTTTCAACACTAACACAAGTGCGAAAAGTGTTTTTTCCACACTAATACAAGTGCAAAAGTGGCTTCCTGCACCAACACAAGTGCGAAAAGTGGTTTTTAACACTAACACAAGTGCGAAAAGTTGTTTTTCAACATTAACACAAGTGCGAAAAGTGGTTTTTCAACACTAACACAAGTGCGAAAAGTGGTTTTTCAACACTAACACAAGTGCGAAAAGTGGTTTTTCCACACTAATACAAGTGCAAAAGTGGTTTCCTGCACCAACACAAGTGCGAAAAGTGGTTTTTCAACACTAACACAATTGCGAAAAGTGGTTTTTTCAACACTATGACAAGTGCAAAAAGTGTTTTTTCCATACTAATACAAGTGCAAAAGTGGTTTCCTGCACCAACACAAGTGCGAAAAGTGGTTTTTCAACACTAACACAAGTGCGAAAAGTGGTTTTTCAACACTAACACAAGTGCGAAAAGTGTTTTTTTCCACACTAATACAAGTGCAAAAGTGGTTTCCTGCACCAACACAAGTGCGAAAAGTGGTTTTTCAACACTAACACAAGTGCGAAAAGTGGTTTTTCAACACTAACACAAGTGCGAAAAGTGGTTTTTCAACACTAACACAAGTGCGAAAAGTGGTTTTTCCACACTAATACAAGTGCAAAAGTGGTTTCCTGCACCAACACAAGTGCGAAAAGTGGTTTTTCAACACTAACACAAGTGCGAAAAGTGGTTTTTCAACACTAACACAAGTGCGAAACGTGTTTTTTCCACACTAATACAAGTGCAAAAGTGGTTTCCTGCACCAACACAAGTGCGAAAAGTGGTTTTTCAACACTAACACAAGTGCGAAAAGTGGTTTTTCAACACTAACTTATGTGCGAAAAGTGGTTTTTCCACACTAATACAAGTGCAAAAGTGTTTCCCTGCACCAACACAAGTGCGAAAAGTGTTTTTTCAACACTAACACAAGTGCGAAAAGTGTTTTTCAACACTATCACAAGTGCAAAAAGTGTTTTTTCCACACTAATACAAGTGCGAAAAGTGGTTTTTCAACACTAACACAAGTGCGAAAAGTGGTTTTTCAACACTAACACAAGTGCGAAAAGTGGTTTTTCAACACTAACACAAGTGTGAAAAGTGTTTTTTCCACACTAATACAAGTGCAAAAGTGTTTCCTGCACCAACCCAAGTGCGAAAAGTGGTTTTTCAACACTAACACAAGTGCAAAAAGTGTTTTTCAACACTAACACAAGTGCGAAAAGTGTTTTTTCACACTAATACAAGTGCAAAAGTGGCTTCCTGCACCAACACAAGTGCGAAAAGTGGTTTTTCAACACTAACACAAGTGCGAAAAGTTGTTTTTCAACATTAACACAAGTGCGAAAAGTGGTTTTTCAACACTAACACAAGTGCGAAAAGTGTTTTTCAACACTAACACAAGTGCGAAAAGTGGTTTTTCCACACTAATACAAGTGCATAAGTGGTTTCCTGCACCAACACAAGTGCGAAAAGTGGTTTTTCAACACTAACACAAGTGCGAAAAGTGGTTTTTCAACACTATCACAAGTGCAAAAAGTGTTTTTTCCATACTAATACAAGTGCAAAAGTGGTTTCCTGCACCAACACAAGTGCGAAAAGTGGTTTTTCAACACTAACACAAGTGCGAAAAGTGGTTTTTCAACACTAACACAAGTGCGAAAAGTGGTTTTTCCACACTAATACAAGTGCAAAAGTGGTTTCCTGCACCAACACAAGTGCGAAAAGTGGTTTTTCAACACTAACACAAGTGCGAAAAGTGGTTTTTCAACACTAACACAAGTGCGAAAAGTGGTTTTTCAACACTAACACAAGTGCGAAAAAGTGGTATTTTCCACACTAATACAAGTGCAAAAGTGGTTTCCTGCACCAACACAAAGTGCGAAAGTGTTTTTCAACACTAACACAAGTGCGAAAAGTGGTTTTTCAACACTAACACAAGTGCGAAAAGTGGTTTTTCCACACTAATACAAGTGCAAAAGTGGTTTCCTGCACCAACAGAAGTGCGAAAAGTGTTTTTTCAACACTAACACAAGTGCAAAAAGTGGTTTTTCAACACTATCACAAGTGCAAAAAGTGTTTTTTCCACACTAATACAAGTGCAAAAGTGGTTTCCTGCACCAACACAAGTGCGAAAAGTGGTTTTTCAACACTAACACAAGTGCGAAAAGTGGTTTTTCAACACTAACTTATGTGCGAAAAGTGGTTTTTTCCACACTAATACAAGTGCAAAAGTGGTTTCCTGCACCAACACAAGTGCGAAAAGTGGTTTTTCAACACTAACACAAGCGCGAAAAGTGGTTTTTCAACACTAACACAAGTGCGAAAAGTGTTTTTTTCCACACTAATACAAGTGCAAAAGTGGTTTCCTGCACCAACACGAGTGCGAAAAGTGGTTTTTCAACACTAACACAAGTGCGAAAAGTGGTTTTTCAACACTAACACAAGTGCGAAAAGTGGTTTTTCAATACTAACACAAGTGCGAAAAGTGGTTTTTCCACACTAATACAAGTGTAAAAGTGGTTTCCTGCACCAACACAAGTGCGAAAAGTGGTTATTTTCAACACTAACACAAGTGCGAAAAGTGGTTTACCAACACTATCACAAGTGCAAAAAGTGTTTTTTCCACACTAATACAAGTGCAAAAGGGTTTCCTGCACCAACACAGGTGCGAAAAGTGGTTTTTCAACAACACTAACACAAGTGCTAAAAGTGGTTTTTCAACACTATCACAAGTGCAAAAAGTGTTTTTTCCACACTATTACAAGTGCAAAAGGGGTTTCCTGCACCAACACAGGTGCGAAAAGTGGTTTTTCAACACTAACACAAGTGCGAAAAGTGGTTTTTCAACACTAACACAAGTGCGAAAAGTGTTTTTTCCACACTAATACAAGTGCAAAAGTGGTTTCCTGCACCAACACAAGTGCGAAAAGTGGTTTTTCAACACTAACACAAGTGCGAAAAGTGGTTTTTCAACACTAACACAAGTGCGAAAAGTGGTTTTTCAACACTAACACAAGTGCGAAAAGTGGTTTTTCCACACTAATACAAGTGCAAAAGTGGTTTCCTGCACCAACACAAGTGCGAAAAGTGGTTTTTCAACACTAACACAAGTGCGAAAAGTGGTTTTTCAACACTATCACAAGTGCAAAAAGTGTTTTTTCCACACTAATACAAGTGCGAAAAGTGGTTTTTCAACACTAACACAAGTGCGAAAAGTGGTTTTTCAACACTAACACAAGTGCGAAAAGTGGTTTTTCAACACTAACACAAGTGCGAAAAGTGTTTTTTCCACACTAATACAAGTGCAAAAGTGGTTTCCTGCATCAACCCAAGTGCGAAAAGTGGTTTTTCAACACTAACACAAGTGCAAAAAGTGGTTTTTCAACACTAACACAAGTGCGAAAAGTGTTTTTTCCACACTAATACAAGTGCAAAAGTGGCTTCCTGCACCAACACAAGTGCGAAAAGTGGTTTTTCAACACTAACACAAGTGCGAAAAGTTGTTTTTCAACATTAACACAAGTGCGAAAAGTGGTTTTTCAACACTAACACAAGTGCGAAAAGTGGTTTTTCAACACTAACACAAGTGCGAAAAGTGGTTTTTCCACACTAATACAAGTGCAAAAGTGGTTTCCTGCACCAACACAAGTGCGAAAAGTGGTTTTTCAACACTAACACAAGTGCGAAAAGTGGTTTTTCAACACTATCACAAGTGCAAAAAGTGTTTTTTCCATACTAATACAAGTGCAAAAGTGGTTTCCTGCACCAACACAAGTGCGAAAAGTGGTTTTTCAACACTAACACAAGTGCGAAAAGTGGTTTTTCAACACTAACACAAGTGCGAAAAGTGTTTTTTCCACACTAATACAAGTGCAAAAGTGGTTTCCTGCACCAACACAAGTGCGAAAAGTGGTTTTTCAACACTAACACAAGTGCGAAAAGTGGTTTTTCAACACTAACACAAGTGCGAAAAGTGGTTTTTCAACACTAACACAAGTGCGAAAAGTGGTTTTTCCACACTAATACAAGTGCAAAAGTGGTTTCCTGCACCAACACAAGTGCGAAAAGTGGTTTTTCAACACTAACACAAGTGCGAAAAGTGGTTTTTCAACACTAACACAAGTGCGAAACGTGGTTTTTCCACACTAATACAAGTGCAAAAGTGGTTTCCTGCACCAACAGAAGTGCGAAAAGTGTTTTTTCAACACTAACACAAGTGCAAAAAGTGGTTTTTCAACACTATCACAAGTGCAAAAAGTGTTTTTTCCACACTAATACAAGTGCAAAAGTGGTTTCCTGCACCAACACAAGTGCGAAAAGTGGTTTTTCAACACTAACACAAGTGCGAAAAGTGGTTTTTCAACACTAACTTATGTGCGAAAAGTGGTTTTTCCACACTAATACAAGTGCAAAAGTGGTTTCCTGCACCAACACAAGTGCGAAAAGTGGTTTTTCAACACTAACACAAGTGCGAAAAGTGGTTTTTCAACACTAACACAAGTGCGAAAAGTGGTTTTTCAACACTAACACAAGTGCGAAAAGTGATTTTTCCACACTAATACAAGTGCAAAAGTGGTTTCCTGCACCAACACAAGTGCGAAAAGTGTTTTTTCAACACTAACACAAGTGCAAAAAGTGGTTTTTCAACACTATCACAAGTGCAAAAAGTGTTTTTTCCACACTTATACAAGTGCGAAAAGTGGTTTTTCAACACTAACACAAGTGCGAAAAGTGGTTTTTCAACACTAACACAAGTGCGAAAAGTGGTTTTTCAACACTAACACAAGTGCGAAAAGTGTTTTTTACACACTAATACAAGTGCAAAAGTGGTTTCCTGCACCAACCCAAGTGCGAAAAGTGGTTTTTCAACACTAACACAAGTGCAAAAAGTGGTTTTTCAACACTAACACAAGTGCGAAAAGTGTTTTTTCCACACTAATACAAGTGCAAAAGTGGCTTCCTGCACCAACACAAGTGCGAAAGTGGTTTTTCAACACTAACACAAGTGCGAAAAGTTGTTTTTCAACATTAACACAAGTGCGAAAAGTGGTTTTTCAACACTAACACAAGTGCGAAAAGTGGTTTTTCAACACTAACACAAGTGCGAAAAGTGGTTTTCCACACTAATACAAGTGCATAAGTGGTTTCCTGCACCAACACAAGTGCGAAAAGTGGTTTTTCAACACTAACACAAGTGCGAAAAGTGGTTTTTCAACACTATCACAAGTGCAAAAAGTGTTTTTTCCATACTAATACAAGTGCAAAAGTGGTTTCCTGCACCAACACAAGTGCGAAAAGTGGTTTTTCAACACTAACACGAGTGCGAAAAGTGGTTTTTCAACACTAACACAAGTGCGAAAAGTGGTTTTTTCCACACTAATACAAGTGCAAAAGTGGTTTCCTGCACCAACACAAGTGCGAAAAGTGGTTTTTCAACACTAACACAAGTGCGAAAAGTGGTTTTTCAACACTAACACAAGTGCGAAAAGTGGTTTTTCAACACTAACACAAGTGCGAAAAGTGGTTTTTCCACACTAATACAAGTGCAAAAGTGGTTTCCTGCACCAACACAAGTGCGAAAAGTGGTTTTTCAACACTAACACAAGTGCGAAAAGTGGTTTTTCAACACTAACACAAGTGCGAAAAGTGGTTTTTCCACACTAATACAAGTGCAAAAGTGGTTTCCTGCACCAACAGAAGTGCGAAAAGTGTTTTTTCAACACTAACACAAGTGCAAAAAGTGGTTTTTCAACACTATCACAAGTGCAAAAAGTGTTTTTTTCCACACTAATACAAGTGCAAAAGTGGTTTCCTGCACCAACACAAGTGCGAAAAGTGGTTTTTCAACACTAACACAAGTGCGAAAAGTGGTTTTTCAACACTAACTTATGTGCGAAAAGTGGTTTTTCCACACTAATACAAGTGCAAAAGTGGTTTCCTGCACCAACACAAGTGCGAAAAGTGGTTTTTCAACACTAACACAAGCGCGAAAAGTGGTTTTTCAACACTAACACAAGTGCGAAAAGTGTTTTTTCCACACTAATACAAGTGCAAAAGTGGTTTCCTGCACCAACACGAGTGCGAAAAGTGGTTTTTCAACACTAACACAAGTGCGAAAAGTGGTTTTTCAACACTAACACAAGTGCGAAAAGTGGTTTTTCAATACTAATACAAGTGCGAAAAGTGGTTTTTCCACACTAATACAAGTGTAAAAGTGGTTTCCTGCACCAACACAAGTGCGAAAAGTGGTTTTTCAACACTAACACAAGTGCGAAAAGTGGTTTACCAACACTATCACAAGTGCAAAAAGTGTTTTTTCCACACTAATACAAGTGCAAAAGTGGTTTCCTGCACCAACACAAGTGCAAAAAGTGGTTTTTCAACACTAACACAAGTGCGAAAAGTGTTTTTTTCCACACTAATACAAGTGCAAAAGTGGTTTCCTGCACCAACACAAGTGCGAAAAGTGGTTTTTCAACACTAACACAAGTGCGAAAAGTGGTTTTTCAACACTAACACAAGTGCGAAAAGTGGTTTTTCAACACTAACACAAGTGCGAAAAGTGGTTTTTCAACACTAAGACAAGTGCGAAAAGTGGTTTCCTGCACCAACACAAGTGCGAAAAGTGGTTTTTCAACACTAACACAAGTGCGAAAAGTGGTTTTTCAACACTATCACAAGTGCAAAAAGTGTTTTTTCCACACTAATACAAGTGCAAAAGTGGTTTCCTGCACCAACACAAGTGCAAAAAGTGGTTTTTCAACACTAACACAAGTGCGAAAAATGGTTTTTCAACACTAACACAAGTGCGAAAAGTGGTTTTTCCACACTAATACAAGTGCAAAAGTGGTTTCCTGCACCAACACAAGTGCGAAAAGTGGTTTTTAAACACTAACACAAGTGCGAAAAGTGGTTTTTCAACACTATCACAAGTGCAAAAAGTGTTTTTTTCCACACTAATACAAGTGCAAAAGTGGTTTCCTGCACCAACACAAGTGCGAAAAGTGGTTTTTCAACACTAACACAAGTGCGAAAAGTGGTTTTTCAACACTAACACAAGTGCGAAAAGTGTTTTTTCCACACTAATACAAGTGCAAAAGTGGTTTCCTGCACAAACACAAGTGCGAAAAGTGGTTTTTCAACACTAACACAAGTGCAAAAAGTGGTTTTTTAACACTATCACAAGTGCAAAAAGTGTTTTTTCCACACTAATACAAGTGCAAAAGTGGTTTCCTGCACCAACACAAGTGCGAAAAGTGGTTTTTCAACACTAACACAAGTGCGAAAAGTGGTTTTTCAACACTAACACAAGTGCGAAAAGTGGTTTTTCCACACTAATACAAGTGCAAAAGTGGTTTCCTGCACCAACACAAGTGCGAAAAGTGGTTTTTCAACACTAACACAAGTGCGAAAAGTGGTTTTTCAACACCATCACAAGTGCAAAAAGTGTTTTTTACACACTAATACAAGTGCAAAAGTGGTTTCCTGCACCAACACAAGTGCGAAAAGTGGTTTTACAACACTAACACAAGTGCGAAAAGTGGTTTTTCAACACTAACACAAGTGCGAAAAGTGGTTTTTCCACACAAATATAAGTGCAACAGTGGTTTCCTGCACCAACACAAGTGCGAAAAGTGGTTTTTCAACACTAACACAAGTGCGGAAAGTGGTTTTTCAACACTATCACAAGTGCAAAAAGTGTTTTTTCCACACTAATACAAGTGCAAAAGGGGTTTCCTGCACCAACACAGGTGCGAAAAGTGGTTTTTCAACACTAACACAAGTGCGAAAAGTGGTTTTTCAACACTAACACAAGTGCGAAAAGTGTTTTTTCCACACTAATACAAGTGCAAAAGTGGTTTCCTGCACCAACACAAGTGCGAAAAGTGGTTTTTCAACACTAACACAAGTGCGAAAAGTGGTTTTCAACACTAACACAAGTGCGAAAAGTGGTTTTTCAACACTAACACAAGTGCGAAAAGTGGTTTTTCCACACTAATACAAGTGCAAAAGTGGTTTCCTGCACCAACACAAGTGCGAAAAGTGGTTTTTCAACACTAACACAAGTGCGAAAAGTGGTTTTTCAACACTATCACAAGTGCAAAAAGTGTTTTTTCCACACTAATACAAGTGCGAAAAGTGGTTTTTCAACACTAACACAAGTGCGAAAAGTGGTTTTTCAACACTAACACAAGTGCGAAAAGTGGTTTTTCAACACTAACGCAAGTGCGAAAAGTGTTTTTTCCACACTAATACAAGTGCAAAAGCGGTTTCCTGCACCAACCCAAGTGCGAAAAGTGGTTTTTCAACACTAACACAAGTGCAAAAAGTGGTTTTTCAACACTAACACAAGTGCGAAAAGTGTTTTTTCAACACTAACACAAGTGCGAAAAGTGTTTTTTCCACACTAATACAAGTGCAAAAGTGGTTTCCTGCACCAACCCAAGTGCGAAAAGTGGTTTTTCAACACTAACACAAGTGCAAAAAGTGGTTTTTCAACACTAACACAAGTGCGAAAAGTGTTTTTTCCACACTAATACAAGTGCAAAAGTGGTTTCCTGCACCAACCCAAGTGCGAAAAGTGGTTTTTCAACACTAACACAAGTGCAAAAAGTGGTTTTTCAACACTAACACAAGTGCGAAAAGTGTTTTTTCCACACTAATACAAGTGCAAAAGTGGCTTCCTGCACCAACACAAGTGCGAAAAGTGGTTTTTCAACACTAACACAATTGCGAAAAGTTGTTTTTCAACATTAACACAAGTGCGAAAAGTGGTTTTTCAACACTAACACAAGTGCGAAAAGTGGTTTTTCAACACTAACACAAGTGCGAAAAGTGGTTTTTCCACACTAATACAAGTGCAAAAGTGGTTTCCTGCACCAACACAAGTGCGAAAAGTGGTTTTTCAACACTAACACAAGTGCGAAAAGTGGTTTTTCAACACTATCACAAGTGCAAAAAGTGTTTTTTCCATACTAATACAAGTGCAAAAGTGGTTTCCTGCACCAACACAAGTGCGAAAAGTGGTTTTTCAACACTAACACAAGTGCGAAAAGTGGTTTTTCAACACTAACACAAGTGCGAAAAGTGTTTTTTCCACACTAATACAAGTGCAAAAGTGGTTTCCTGCACCAACACAAGTGCGAAAAGTGGTTTTTCAACACTAACACAAGTGCGAAAAGTGGTTTTTCAACACTAACACAAGTGCGAAAAGTGGTTTTTCAACACCATCACAAGTGCAAAAAGTGTTTTTTCCACACTAATACAAGTGCAAAAGTGGTTTCCTGCACCAACACAAGTGCGAAAAGTGGTTTTTCAACACTAACACAAGTGCGAAAAGTGGTTTTTCAACACTAACACAAGTGCGAAAAGTGGTTTTTCCACACAAATATAAGTGCAACAGTGGTTTCCTGCACCAACACAAGTGCGAAAAGTGGTTTTTCAACACTAACACAAGTGCGGAAAGTGGTTTTTCAACACTATCACAAGTGCAAAAAGTGTTTTTTCCACACTAATACAAGTGCAAAAGGGGTTTCCTGCACCAACACAGGTGCGAAAAGTGGTTTTTCAACACTAACACAAGTGCGAAAAGTGGTTTTTCAACACTAACACAAGTGCGAAAAGTGTTTTTTCCACACTAATACAAGTGCAAAAGTGGTTTCCTGCACCAACACAAGTGCGAAAAGTGGTTTTTCAACACTAACACAAGTGCGAAAAGTGGTTTTCAACACTAACACAAGTGCGAAAAGTGGTTTTTCAACACTAACACAAGTGCGAAAAGTGGTTTTTCCACACTAATACAAGTGCAAAAGTGGTTTCCTGCACCAACACAAGTGCGAAAAGTGGTTTTTCAACACTAACACAAGTGCGAAAAGTGGTTTTTCAACACTATCACAAGTGCAAAAAGTGTTTTTTCCACACTAATACAAGTGCGAAAAGTGGTTTTTCAACACTAACACAAGTGCGAAAAGTGGTTTTTCAACACTAACACAAGTGCGAAAAGTGGTTTTTCAACACTAACGCAAGTGCGAAAAGTGTTTTTTCCACACTAATACAAGTGCAAAAGTGGTTTCCTGCACCAACCCAAGTGCGAAAAGTGGTTTTTCAACACTAACACAAGTGCAAAAAGTGGTTTTTCAACACTAACACAAGTGCGAAAAGTGTTTTTTCAACACTAACACAAGTGCGAAAAGTGTTTTTTCCACACTAATACAAGTGCAAAAGTGGTTTCCTGCACCAACCCAAGTGCGAAAAGTGGTTTTTCAACACTAACACAAGTGCAAAAAGTGGTTTTTCAACACTAACACAAGTGCGAAAAGTGTTTTTTCCACACTAATACAAGTGCAAAAGCGGTTTCCTGCACCAACCCAAGTGCGAAAAGTGGTTTTTCAACACTAACACAAGTGCAAAAAGTGGTTTTTCAACACTAACACAAGTGCGAAAAGTGTTTTTTCCACACTAATACAAGTGCAAAAGTGGCTTCCTGCACCAACACAAGTGCGAAAAGTGGTTTTTCAACACTAACACAATTGCGAAAAGTTGTTTTTCAACATTAACACAAGTGCGAAAAGTGGTTTTTCAACACTAACACAAGTGCGAAAAGTGGTTTTTCAACACTATCACAAGTGCAAAAAGTGTTTTTTCCATACTAATACAAGTGCAAAAGTGGTTTCCTGCACCAACACAAGTGCGAAAAGTGGTTTTTCAACACTAACACAAGTGCGAAAAGTGGTTTTTCAACACTAACACAAGTGCGAAAAGTGTTTTTTCCACACTAATACAAGTGCAAAAGTGGTTTCCTGCACCAACACAAGTGCGAAAAGTGGTTTTTCAACACTAACACAAGTGCGAAAAGTGGTTTTTCAACACTAACACAAGTGCGAAAAGTGGTTTTTCAACACTAACACAAGTGCGAAAAGTGGTTTTTCCACACTAATACAAGTGCAAAAGTGGTTTCCTGCACCAACACAAGTGCGAAAAGTGGTTTTTCAACACTAACACAAGTGCGAAAAGTGGTTTTTCAACACTAACACAAGTGCGAAAAGTGGTTTTTCCACACTAATACAAGTGCAAACGTGGTTTCCTGCACCAACAGAAGTGCGAAAAGTGTTTTTTCAACACTAACACAAGTGCAAAAAGTGGTTTTTCAACATTATCACAAGTGCAAAAAGTGTTTTTTCCACACTAATACAAGTGCAAAAGTGGTTTCCTGCACCAACACAAGTGCGAAAAGTGGTTTTTCAACACTAACACAAGTGCGAAAAGTGGTTTTTCAACACTAACTTAAGTGCGAAAAGTGGTTTTTCCACACTAATACAAGTGCAAAAGTGGTTTCCTGCACCAACACAAGTGCGAAAAGTGGTTTTTCAACACTAACACAAGCGCGAAAAGTGGTTTTTCAACACTAACACAAGTGCGAAAAGTGTTTTTTCCACACTAATACAAGTGCAAAAGTGGTTTCCTGCACCAACACGAGTGCGAAAAGTGGTTTTTCAACACTAACACAAGTGCGAAAAGTGGTTTTTCAACACTAACACAAGTGCGAAAAGTGGTTTTTCAACACTAACACAAGTGCGAAAAGTGGTTTTTCCACACTAATACAAGTGTAAAAGTGGTTTCCTGCACCAACACAAGTGCGAAAAGTGGTTTTTCAACACTGACACAAGTGCGAAAAGTGGTTTATCAACACTATCACAAGTGCAAAAAGTGTTTTTTCCACACTAATACAAGTGCAAAAGTGGTTTCCTGCACCAACACAAGTGCGAAAAGTGGTTTTTCAACACTAACACAAGTGCGAAAAGTGTTTTATCCACACTAATACAAGTGCAAAAGTGGTTTCCTGCACCAACACAAGTGCGAAAAGTGGTTTTTCAACACTAACACAAGTGCGAAAAGTGGTTTTTCAACACTAACACAAGTGCGAAAAGTGGTTTTTCAACACTAACACAAGTGCGAAAAGTGGTTTTTCAACACTAAGACAAGTGCGAAAAGTGGTTTCCTGCACCAACACAAGTGCGAAAAGTGGTTTTTCAACACTAACACAAGTGCGAAAAGTGGTTTTTCAACACTATCACAAGTGCAAAAAGTGTTTTTTCCGCACTAATACAAGTGCAAAAGTGGTTTCCTGCACCAACACAAGTGCGAAAAGTGGTTTTTCAACACTAACACAAGTGCGAAAAATGGTTTTTCAACACTAACACAAGTGCGAAAAGTGGTTTTTCCACACTAATACAAGTGCAAAAGTGGTTTCCTGCACCAACACAAGTGCGAAAAGTGGTTTTTAAACACAAACACAAGTGCGAAAAGTGGTTTTTCAACACTATCACAAGTGCAAAAAGTGTTTTTTCCACACTAATACAAGTGCAAAAGTGGTTTCCTGCACCAACACAAGTGCGAAAAGTGGTTTTTCAACACTAACACAAGTGCGAAAAGTGGTTTTTCAACACTAACACAAGTGCGAAAAGTGTTTTTTCCACACTAATACAAGTGCAAAAGTGGTTTCCTGTACCAACACAAGTGCGAAAAGTGGTTTTTCAACACTAACACAAGTGCGAAAAGTGGTTTTTCAACACTAACACAAGTGTGAAAAGTGGTTTTTCAACACTAACACAAGTGCGAAAAGTGGTTTTTCCACACTAATACAAGTGCAAAAGTGGTTTCCTGCACCAACACAAGTGCAAAAAGTGGTTTTTCAACACTAACACAAGTGCGAAAAGTGGTTTTTCAACACTATCACAAGTGCAAAAAGTGTTTTTTCCACACTAATACAAGTGCAAAAGTGGTTTCCTGCACCAACACAAGTGCGAAAAGTGGTTTTTCAACACTAACACAAGTGCGAAAAGTGGTTTTTCAACACTAACACAAGTGCGAAAAGTGTTTTTTCCACACTAATACAAGTGCAAAAGTGGTTTTCTGCACCAACACAAGTGCGAAAAGTGGTTTTTCAACACTAACACAAGTGCGAAAAGTGGTTTTTCAACATTAACACTAGTGCGAAAAGTGGTTTTTCAACACTAACACAAGTGCGAAAAGTGGTTTTTCCACACTAATACAAGTGCAAAAGTGGTTTCCTGCAACAACACAAGTGCGAAAAGTGGTTTTTCAACAATAACACAAGTGCGAAAAGTGGATTTTCAACACTATCACAAGTGCAAAAAGTGTTTTTTCCACACTAATACAAGTGCAAAAGTGGTTTCCTGCACCAACACAAGTGCGAAAAGTGGTTTTTCAACACTAACACAAGTGCGAAAAGTGGTTTTTCAACACTAACACAAGTGTGAAAAGTGGTTTTTCAACACTATCACAAGTGCAAAAAGTGTTTTTTCCACGCTAATACAAGTGCAAAAGTGGTTTCCTGCACCAACACAAGTGCGAAAAGTGGTTTTTCAACACTAACAAGTGCGAAAAGTGGTTTTTCAACACTAACACAAGTGCGAAAAGTGTTTTTTCCACACTAATACAAGTGCAAAAGTGGTTTCCTGCACCAACACAAGTGCGAAAAGTGGTTTTTCAACACTAACACAAGTGCGAAAAGTGGTTTTTCAACACTATCACAAGTGCAAAAAGTGTTTTTTCCGCACTAATACAAGTGCAAAAGTGGTTTCCTGCACCAACACAAGTGCGAAAAGTGGTTTTTCAACACTAACACAAGTGCGAAAAATGGTTTTTCAACACTAACACAAGTGCGAAAAGTGGTTTTTCCACACTAATACAAGTGCAAAAGTGGTTTCCTGCACCAACACAAGTGCGAAAAGTGGTTTTTAAACACAAACACAAGTGCGAAAAGTGGTTTTTCAACACTATCACAAGTGCAAAAAGTGTTTTTTCCACACTAATACAAGTGCAAAAGTGGTTTCCTGCACCAACACAAGTGCGAAAAGTGGTTTTTCAACACTAACACAAGTGCGAAAAGTGGTTTTTCAACACTAACACAAGTGCGAAAAGTGTTTTTTCCACACTAATACAAGTGCAAAAGTGGTTTCCTGTACCAACACAAGTGCGAAAAGTGGTTTTTCAACACTAACACAAGTGCGAAAAGTGGTTTTTCAACACTAACACAAGTGCGAAAAGTGGTTTTTCAACACTAACACAAGTGCGAAAAGTGGTTTTTCCACACTAATACAAGTGCAAAAGTGGTTTCCTGCACCAACACAAGTGCAAAAAGTGGTTTTTCAACACTAACACAAGTGCGAAAAGTGGTTTTTCAACACTATCACAAGTGCAAAAAGTGTTTTTTCCACACTAATACAAGTGCAAAAGTGGTTTCCTGCACCAACACAAGTGCGAAAAGTGGTTTTTCAACACTAACACAAGTGCGAAAAGTGGTTTTTCAACACTAACACAAGTGCGAAAAGTGTTTTTTCCACACTAATACAAGTGCAAAAGTGGTTTTCTGCACCAACACAAGTGCGAAAAGTGGTTTTTCAACACTAACACAAGTGCGAAAAGTGGTTTTTCAACATTAACACTAGTGCGAAAAGTGGTTTTTCAACACTAACACAAGTGCGAAAAGTGGTTTTTCCACACTAATACAAGTGCAAAAGTGGTTTCCTGCAACAACACAAGTGCGAAAAGTGGTTTTTCAACAATAACACAAGTGCGAAAAGTGGATTTTCAACACTATCACAAGTGCAAAAAGTGTTTTTTCCACACTAATACAAGTGCAAAAGTGGTTTCCTGCACCAACACAAGTGCGAAAAGTGGTTTTTCAACACTAACACAAGTGCGAAAAGTGGTTTTTCAACACTAACACAAGTGTGAAAAGTGGTTTTTCAACACTATCACAAGTGCAAAAAGTGTTTTTTCCACGCTAATACAAGTGCAAAAGTGGTTTCCTGCACCAACACAAGTGCGAAAAGTGGTTTTTCAACACTAACAAGTGCGAAAAGTGGTTTTTCAACACTAACACAAGTGCGAAAAGTGTTTTTTCCACACTAATACAAGTGCAAAAGTGGTTTCCTGCACCAACACAAGTGCGAAAAGTGGTTTTTCAACACTAACACAAGTGCGAAAAGTGGTTTTTCAACACTATCACAAGTGCAAAAAGTGTTTTTTCCACACTAATACAAGTGCAAAAGTGGTTTCCTGCACCAACACAAGTGCGAAAAGTGGTTTTTCAACACTAACACAAGTGCGAAAAGTGGTTTTTCAACACTAACACAAGTGCGAAAAGTGGTTTTTCAACATTATCACAAGTGCAAAAAGTGTTTTTTCCACACTAATACAAGTGCAAAAGTGGTTTCCTGCACCAACACAAGTGCGAAAAGTGGTTTTTCAACACTAACACAAGTGCGAAAAGTGGTTTTTCAACACTAACACAAGTGCGAAAAGTGTTTTTTCCACACTAATACAAGTGCAAAAGTGGTTTCCTGCACCAACACGAGTGCGAAAAGTGGTTTTTCAACACTAACACAAGTGCGAAAAGTGGTTTTTCAACACTAACTTAAGTGCGAAAAGTGGTTTTTCCACACTAATACAAGTGAAAAAGTGGTTTCCTGCACCAACACAAGTGCGAAAAGTGGTTTTTCAACACTAACACAAGCGCGAAATGTGGTTTTTCAACACTAACTTAAGTGCGAAAAGTGGTTTTTCCACACTAATACAAGTGCAAAAGTGGTTTCCTGCACCAACACAAGTGCGAAAAGTGGTTTTTCAACACTAACACAAGCGCGAAAAGTGGTTTTTCAACACTAACACAAGTGTGAAAAGTGTTTTTTCCACACTAATACAAGTGCAAAAGTGGTTTCCTGCACCAACACGAGTGCGAAAAGTGGTTTTTCAACACTAACACAAGTGCGAAAAGTGGTTTTTCAACACTAACACAAGTGCGAAAAGTGGTTTTTCAACACTAACACAAGTGCGAAAAGTGGTTTTTCCACACTAATACAAGTGTAAAAGTGGTTTCCTGCACCAACACAAGTGCGAAAAGTGGTTTTTCAACACTGACACAAGTGCGAAACGTGGTTTATCAACACTATCACAAGTGCAAAAAGTGTTTTTTCCACACTAATACAAGTGCAAAAGTGGTTTCCTGCACCAACACAAGTGCGAAAAGTGGTTTTTCAACACTAACACAAGTGCGAAAAGTGTTTTATCCACACTAATACAAGTGCAAAAGTGGTTTCCTGCACCAACACAAGTGCGAAAAGTGGTTTTTCAACACTAACACAAGTGCGAAAAGTGGTTTTTCAACACTAACACAAGTGCGAAAAGTGGTTTTTCAACACTAACACAAGTGCGAAAAGTGGTTTTTCAACACTAAGACAAGTGCGAAAAGTGGTTTCCTGCACCAACACAAGTGCGAAAAGTGGTTTTTCAACACTAACACAAGTGCGAAAAGTGGTTTTTCAACACTATCACAAGTGCAAAAAGTGTTTTTTCCACACTAATACAAGTGCAAAAGTGGTTTCCTGCACCAACACAAGTGCGAAAAGTGGTTTTTCAACACTAACACAAGTGCGAAAAATGGTTTTTCAACACTAACACAAGTGCGAAAAGTGGTTTTTCCACACTAATACAAGTGCAAAAGTGGTTTCCTGCACCAACACAAGTGCGAAAAGTGGTTTTTAAACACAAACACAAGTGCGAAAAGTGGTTTTTCAACACTATCACAAGTGCAAAAAGTGTTTTTTCCACACTAATACAAGTGCGAAAAGTGGTTTTTCAACACTAACACAAGTGCGAAAAGTGGTTTTTCAACACTAACACAAGTGCGAAAAGTGGTTTTTCAACACTAACGCAAGTGCGAAAAGTGTTTTTTCCACACTAATACAAGTGCAAAAGTGGTTTCCTGCACCAACCCAAGTGCGAAAAGTGGTTTTTCAACACTAACACAAGTGCAAAAAGTGGTTTTTCAACACTAACACAAGTGCGAAAAGTGTTTTTTCAACACTAACACAAGTGCGAAAAGTGTTTTTTCCACACTAATACAAGTGCAAAAGTGGTTTCCTGCACCAACCCAAGTGCGAAAAGTGGTTTTTCAACACTAACACAAGTGCAAAAAGTGGTTTTTCAACACTAACACAAGTGCGAAAAGTGTTTTTTCCACACTAATACAAGTGCAAAAGCGGTTTCCTGCACCAACCCAAGTGCGAAAAGTGGTTTTTCAACACTAACACAAGTGCAAAAAGTGGTTTTTCAACACTAACACAAGTGCGAAAAGTGTTTTTTCCACACTAATACAAGTGCAAAAGTGGCTTCCTGCACCAACACAAGTGCGAAAAGTGGTTTTTCAACACTAACACAATTGCGAAAAGTTGTTTTTCAACATTAACACAAGTGCGAAAAGTGGTTTTTCAACACTAACACAAGTGCGAAAAGTGGTTTTTCAACACTAACACAAGTGCGAAAAGTGGTTTTTCCACACTAATACAAGTGCAAAAGTGGTTTCCTGCACCAACACAAGTGCGAAAAGTGGTTTTTCAACACTAACACAAGTGCGAAAAGTGGTTTTTCAACACTATCACAAGTGCAAAAAGTGTTTTTTCCATACTAATACAAGTGCAAAAGTGGTTTCCTGCACCAACACAAGTGCGAAAAGTGGTTTTTCAACACTAACACAAGTGCGAAAAGTGGTTTTTCAACACTAACACAAGTGCGAAAAGTGTTTTTTCCACACTAATACAAGTGCAAAAGTGGTTTCCTGCACCAACACAAGTGCGAAAAGTGGTTTTTCAACACTAACACAAGTGCGAAAAGTGGTTTTTCAACACTAACACAAGTGCGAAAAGTGGTTTTTCAACACTAACACAAGTGCGAAAAGTGGTTTTTCCACACTAATACACGTGCAAAAGTGGTTTCCTGCACCAACACAAGTGCGAAAAGTGGTTTTTCAACACTAACACAAGTGCGAAAAGTGGTTTTTCAACACTAACACAAGTGCGAAAAGTGGTTTTTCCACACTAATACAAGTGCAAAAGTGGTTTCCTGCACCAACAGAAGTGCGAAAAGTGTTTTTTCAACACTAACACAAGTGCAAAAAGTCGTTTTTCAACATTATCACAAGTGCAAAAAGTGTTTTTTCCACACTAATACAAGTGCAAAAGTGGTTTCCTGCACCAACACAAGTGCGAAAAGTGGTTTTTCAACACTAACACAAGTGCGAAAAGTGGTTTTTCAACACTAACTTAAGTGCGAAAAGTGGTTTTTCCACACTAATACAAGTGCAAAAGTGGTTTCCTGCACCAACACAAGTGCGAAAAGTGGTTTTTCAACACTAACACAAGCGCGAAAAGTGGTTTTTCAACACTAACACAAGTGCGAAAAGTGTTTTTTCCACACTAATACAAGTGCAAAAGTGGTTTCCTGCACCAACACGAGTGCGAAAAGTGGTTTTTCAACACTAACACAAGTGCGAAAAGTGGTTTTTCAACACTAACACAAGTGCGAAAAGTGGTTTTTCAACACTAACACAAGTGCGAAAAGTGGTTTTTCCACACTAATACAAGTGTAAAAGTGGTTTCCTGCACCAACACAAGTGCGAAAAGTGGTTTTTCAACACTGACACAAGTGCGAAAAGTGGTTTATCAACACTATCACAAGTGCAAAAAGTGTTTTTTCCACACTAATACAAGTGCAAAAGTGGTTTCCTGCACCAACACAAGTGCGAAAAGTGGTTTTTCAACACTAACACAAGTGCGAAAAGTGTTTTATCCACACTAATACAAGTGCAAAAGTGGTTTCCTGCACCAACACAAGTGCGAAAAGTGGTTTTTCAACACTAACACAAGTGCGAAAAGTGGTTTTTCAACACTAACACAAGTGCGAAAAGTGGTTTTTCAACACTAACACAAGTGCGAAAAGTGGTTTTTCAACACTAAGACAAGTGCGAAAAGTGGTTTCCTGCACCAACACAAGTGCGAAAAGTGGTTTTTCAACACTAACACAAGTGCGAAAAGTGGTTTTTCAACACTATCACAAGTGCAAAAAGTGTTTTTTCCACACTAATACAAGTGCAAAAGTGGTTTCCTGCACCAACACAAGTGCGAAAAGTGGTTTTTCAACACTAACACAAGTGCGAAAAATGGTTTTTCAACACTAACACAAGTGCGAAAAGTGGTTTTTCCACACTAATACAAGTGCAAAAGTGGTTTCCTGCACCAACACAAGTGCGAAAAGTGGTTTTTAAACACAAACACAAGTGCGAAAAGTGGTTTTTCAACACTATCACAAGTGCAAAAAGTGTTTTTTCCACACTAATATAAGTGCAAAAGTGGTTTCCTGCACCAACACAAGTGCGAAAAGTGGTTTTTCAACACTAACACAAGTGCGAAAAGTGGTTTTTCAACACTAACACAAGTGCGAAAAGTGTTTTTTCCACACTAATACAAGTGCAAAAGTGGTTTCCTGTACCAACACAAGTGCGAAAAGTGGTTTTTCAACACTAACACAAGTGCGAAAAGTGGTTTTTCAACACTAACACAAGTGCGAAAAGTGGTTTTTCAACACTAACACAAGTGCGAAAAGTGGTTTTTCCACACTAATACAAGTGCAAAAGTGGTTTCCTGCACCAACACAAGTGCAAAAAGTGGTTTTTCAACACTAACACAAATGCGAAAAGTGGTTTTTCAACACTATCACAAGTGCAAAAAGTGTTTTTTCCACACTAATACAAGTGCAAAAGTGGTTTCCTGCACCAACACAAGTGCGAAAAGTGGTTTTTCAACACTAACACAAGTGCGAAAAGTGGTTTTTCAACACTAACACAAGTGCGAAAAGTGTTTTTTCCACACTAATACAAGTGCAAAAGTGGTTTTCTGCACCAACACAAGTGCGAAAAGTGGTTTTTCAACACTAACACAAGTGCGAAAAGTGGTTTTTCAACATTAACACTAGTGCGAAAAGTGGTTTTTCAACACTAACACAAGTGCGAAAAGTGGTTTTTCCACACTAATACAAGTGCAAAAGTGGTTTCCTGCAACAACACAAGTGCGAAAAGTGGTTTTTCAACACTAACACAAGTGCGAAAAGTGGATTTTCAACACTATCACAAGTGCAAAAAGTGTTTTTTCCACACTAATACAAGTGCAAAAGTGGTTTCCTGCACCAACACAAGTGCGAAAAGTGGTTTTTCAACACTAACACAAGTGCGAAAAGTGGTTTTTCAACACTAACACAAGTGTGAAAAGTGGTTTTTCAACACTATCACAAGTGCAAAAAGTGTTTTTTCCACGCTAATACAAGTGCAAAAGTGGTTTCCTGCACCAACACAAGTGCGAAAAGTGGTTTTTCAACACTAACAAGTGCGAAAAGTGGTTTTTCAACACTAACACAAGTGCGAAAAGTGTTTTTTCCACACTAATACAAGTGCAAAAGTGGTTTCCTGCACCAACACAAGTGCGAAAAGTGGTTTTTCAACACTAACACAAGTGCGAAAAGTGGTTTTTCAACACTATCACAAGTGCAAAAAGTGTTTTTTCCACACTAATACAAGTGCAAAAGTGGTTTCCTGCACCAACACAAGTGCGAAAAGTGGTTTTTCAACACTAACACAAGTGCGAAAAGTGGTTTTTCAACACTAACACAAGTGCGAAAAGTGGTTTTTCAACATTATCACAAGTGCAAAAAGTGTTTTTTCCACACTAATACAAGTGCAAAAGTGGTTTCCTGCACCAACACAAGTGCGAAAAGTGGTTTTTCAACACTAACACAAGTGCGAAAAGTGGTTTTTCAACACTAACACAAGTGCGAAAAGTGTTTTTTCCACACTAATACAAGTGCAAAAGTGGTTTCCTGCACCAACACGAGTGCGAAAAGTGGTTTTTCAACACTAACACAAGTGCGAAAAGTGGTTTTTCAACACTAACTTAAGTGCGAAAAGTGGTTTTTCCACACTAATACAAGTGCAAAAGTGGTTTCCTGCACCAACACAAGTGCGAAAAGTGGTTTTTCAACACTAACACAAGCGCGAAATGTGGTTTTTCAACACTAACTTAAGTGCGAAAAGTGGTTTTTCCACACTAATACAAGTGCAAAAGTGGTTTCCTGCACCAACACAAGTGCGAAAAGTGGTTTTTCAACACTAACACAAGCGCGAAAAGTGGTTTTTCAACACTAACACAAGTGCGAAAAGTGTTTTTTCCACACTAATACAAGTGCAAAAGTGGTTTCCTGCACCAACACGAGTGCGAAAAGTGGTTTTTCAACACTAACACAAGTGCGAAAAGTGGTTTTTCAACACTAACACAAGTGCGAAAAGTGGTTTTTCAACACTAACACAAGTGCGAAAAGTGGTTTTTCCACACTAATACAAGTGTAAAAGTGGTTTCCTGCACCAACACAAGTGCGAAAAGTGGTTTTTCAACACTGACACAAGTGCGAAACGTGGTTTATCAACACTATCACAAGTGCAAAAAGTGTTTTTTCCACACTAATACAAGTGCAAAAGTGGTTTCCTGCACCAACACAAGTGCGAAAAGTGGTTTTTCAACACTAACACAAGTGCGAAAAGTGTTTTATCCACACTAATACAAGTGCAAAAGTGGTTTCCTGCACCAACACAAGTGCGAAAAGTGGTTTTTCAACACTAACACAAGTGCGAAAAGTGGTTTTTCAACACTAACACAAGTGCGAAAAGTGGTTTTTCAACACTAACACAAGTGCGAAAAGTGGTTTTTCAACACTAAGACAAGTGCGAAAAGTGGTTTCCTGCACCAACACAAGTGCGAAAAGTGGTTTTTCAACACTAACACAAGTGCGAAAAGTGGTTTTTCAACACTATCACAAGTGCAAAAAGTGTTTTTTCCACACTAATACAAGTGCAAAAGTGGTTTCCTGCACCAACACAAGTGCGAAAAGTGGTTTTTCAACACTAACACAAGTGCGAAAAATGGTTTTTCAACACTAACACAAGTGCGAAAAGTGGTTTTTCCACACTAATACAAGTGCAAAAGTGGTTTCCTGCACCAACACAAGTGCGAAAAGTGGTTTTTAAACACAAACACAAGTGTGAAAAGTGGTTTTTCAACACTATCACAAGTGCAAAAAGTGTTTTTTCCACACTAATACAAGTGCAAAAGTGGTTTCCTGCACCAACACAAGTGCGAAAAGTGGTTTTTCAACACTAACACAAGTGCGAAAAGTGGTTTTTCAACACTAACACAAGTGCGAAAAGTGTTTTTTCCACACTAATACAAGTGCAAAAGTGGTTTCCTGTACCAACACAAGTGCGAAAAGTGGTTTTTCAACACTAACACAAGTGCGAAAAGTGGTTTTTCAACACTAACACAAGTGCGAAAAGTGGTTTTTCAACACTAACACAAGTGCGAAAAGTGGTTTTTCCACACTAATACAAGTGCAAAAGTGGTTTCCTGCACCAACACAAGTGCAAAAAGTGGTTTTTCAACACTAACACAAGTGCGAAAAGTGGTTTTTCAACACTATCACAAGTGCAAAAAGTGTTTTTTCCACACTAATACAAGTGCAAAAGTGGTTTCCTGCACCAACACAAGTGCGAAAAGTGGTTTTTCAACACTAACACAAGTGCGAAAAGTGGTTTTTCAACACTAACACAAGTGCGAAAAGTGTTTTTTCCACACTAATACAAGTGCAAAAGTGGTTTTCTGCACCAACACAAGTGCGAAAAGTGGTTTTTCAACACTAACACAAGTGCGAAAAGTGGTTTTTCAACATTAACACTAGTGCGAAAAGTGGTTTTTCAACACTAACACAAGTGCGAAAAGTGGTTTTTCCACACTAATACAAGTGCAAAAGTGGTTTCCTGCAACAACACAAGTGCGAAAAGTGGTTTTTCAACACTAACACAAGTGCGAAAAGTGGATTTTCAACACTATCACAAGTGCAAAAAGTGTTTTTTCCACACTAATACAAGTGCAAAAGTGGTTTCCTGCACCAACACAAGTGCGAAAAGTGGTTTTTCAACACTAACACAAGTGCGAAAAGTGGTTTTTCAACACTAACACAAGTGTGAAAAGTGGTTTTTCAACACTATCACAAGTGCAAAAAGTGTTTTTTCCACGCTAATACAAGTGCAAAAGTGGTTTCCTGCACCAACACAAGTGCGAAAAGTGGTTTTTCAACACTAACAAGTGCGAAAAGTGGTTTTTCAACACTAACACAAGTGCGAAAAGTGTTTTTTCCACACTAATACAAGTGCAAAAGTGGTTTCCTGCACCAACACAAGTGCGAAAAGTGGTTTTTCAACACTAACACAAGTGCGAAAAGTGGTTTTTCAACACTATCACAAGTGCAAAAAGTGTTTTTTCCACACTAATACAAGTGCAAAAGTGGTTTCCTGCACCAACACAAGTGCGAAAAGTGGTTTTTCAACACTAACACAAGTGCGAAAAGTGGTTTTTCAACACTAACACAAGTGCGAAAAGTGGTTTTTCCACACTAATACAAGTGCAAAAGTGGTTTCCTGCACCAACACAAGTGCGAAAAGTGGTTTTTCAACATTAACACAAGTGCGAAAAGTGGTTTTTCAACACCATCACAAGTGCAAAAAGTGTTTTTTCCACACTAATACAAGTGCAAAAGTGGTTTCCTGCACGAACACAAGTGCGAAAAGTGGTTTTTCAACACTAACACAAGTGCGAAAAGTGGTTTTTCAACACTAACACAAGTGTGAAAAGTGGTTTTCCACACAAATATAAGTGCAACAGTGGTTTCCTGCACCAACACAAGTGCGAAAAGTGGTTTTTCAACACTAACACAAGTGCGAAAAGTGGTTTTTCAACACTATCACAAGTGCAAAAAGTGTTTTTTCCACACTAATACAAGTGCAAAAGGGGTTTCCTGCACCAACACAGGTGCGAAACGTGGTTTTTCAACACTAACACAAGTGCGAAAAGTGGTTTTTCAACACTAACACAAGTGCGAAAAGTGTTTTTTCCACACTAATACAAGTGCAAAAGTGGTTTCCTGCACCAACACAAGTGCGAAAAGTGGTTTTTCAACACTAACACAAGTGCGAAAAGTGGTTTTTCAACACTAACACAAGTGCGAAAAGTGGTTTTTCAACACTAACACAAGTGCGAAAAGTGGTTTTTCCACACTAATACAAGTGCAAAAGTGGTTTCCTGCACCAACACAAGTGCGAAAAGTGGTTTTTCAACACTAACACAAGTGCGAAAAGTGGTTTTTCAACACTATCACAAGTGCAAAAAGTGTTTTTTCCACACTAATACAAGTGCGAAAAGTGGTTTTTCAACACTAACACAAGTGCAAAAAGTGGTTTTTCAACACTAACACAAGTGCGAAAAGTGGTTTTTCAACACTAACACAAGTGCGAAAAGTGTTTTTTCCGCACTAATACAAGTGCAAAAGTGGTTTCCTGCACCAACCCAAGTGCGAAAAGTGGTTTTTCAACACTAACACAAGTGCAAAAAGTGGTTTTTCAACACTAACACAAGTGCGAAAAGTGTTTTATTCCACACTAATACAAGTGCAAAAGTGGCTTCCTGCACCAACACAAGTGCGAAAAGTGGTTTTTCAACACTAACACAAGTGCGAAAAGTTGTTTTTCAACATTAACACAAGTGCGAAAAGTGGTTTTTCAACACTAACACAAGTGCGAAAAGTGGTTTTTCAACACTAACACAAGTGCGAAAAGTGGTTTTTCCACACTAATACAAGTGCAAAAGTGGTTTCCTGCACCAACACAAGTGCGAAAAGTGGTTTTTCAACACTAACACAAGTGCGAAAAGTGGTTTTTCAACACTATCACAAGTGCAAAAAGTGTTTTTTCCATACTAATACAAGTGCAAAAGTGGTTTCCTGCACCAACACAAGTGCGAAAAGTGGTTTTTCAACACTAACACAAGTGCGAAAAGTGGTTTTTCAACACTAACACAAGTGCGAAAAGTGTTTTTTCCACACTAATACAAGTGCAAAAGTGGTTTCCTGCACCAACACAAGTGCGAAAAGTGGTTTTTCAACACTAACACAAGTGCGAAAAGTGGTTTTTCAACACTAACACAAGTGCGAAAAGTGGTTTTTCAACACTAACACAAGTGCGAAAAGTGGTTTTTCCACACTAATACAAGTGCAAAAGTGGTTTCCTGCACCAACACAAGTGCGAAAAGTGGTTTTTCAACACTAACACAAGTGCGAAAAGTGGTTTTTCAACACTAACACAAGTGCGAAAAGTGGTTTTTCCACACTAATACAAGTGCAAAAGTGGTTTCCTGCACCAACAGAAGTGCGAAAAGTGTTTTTTCAACACTAACACAAGTGCAAAAAGTGGTTTTTCAACACTATCACAAGTGCAAAAAGTGTTTTTTCCACACTAATACAAGTGCAAAAGTGGTTTCCTACACCAACACAAGTGCGAAAAGTGGTTTTTCAACACTAACACAAGTGCGAAAAGTGGTTTTTCAAGACTAACTTATGTGCGAAAAGTGGTTTTTCCACACTAATACAAGTGCAAAAGTGGTTTCCTGCACCAACACAAGTGCGAAAAGTGGTTTTTCAACACTAACACAAGTGCGAAAAGTGGTTTTTCAACACTAACACAAGTGCGAAAAGTGGTTTTTCAACACTAACACAAGTGCGAAAAGTGGTTTTTCCACACTAATACAAGTGCAAAAGTGGTTTCCTGCACCAACACAAGTGCGAAAAGTGGTTTTTCAACACTAACACAAGTGCGAAAAGTGGTTTTTCAACACTATCACAAGTGCAAAAAGTGTTTTTTCCACACTAATACAAGTGCGAAAAGTGGTTTTTCAACACTAACACAAGTGCGAAAAGTGGTTTTTCAACACTAACACAAGTGCGAAAAGTGGTTTTTCAACACTAACACAAGTGCGAAAAGTGTTTTTCCACACTAATACAAGTGCAAAAGTGGTTTCCTGCACCAACCCAAGTGCGAAAAGTGGTTTTTCAACACTAACACAAGTGCAAAAAAGTGGTTTTTCAACACTAACACAAGTGCGAAAAGTGTTTTTTCCACACTAATACAAGTGCAAAAGTGGCTTCCTGCACCAACACAAGTGCGAAAAGTGGTTTTTCAACATTAACACAAGTGCGAAAAGTTGTTTTTCAACATTAACACAAGTGCGAAAAGTGGTTTTTCAACACTAACACAAGTGCGAAAAGTGGTTTTTCAACACTAACACAAGTGCGAAAAGTGGTTTTTCCACACTAATACAAGTGCAAAAGTGGTTTCCTGCACCAACACAAGTGCGAAAAGTGGTTTTTCAACATTAACACAAGTGCGAAAAGTGGTTTTTCAACACCATCACAAGTGCAAAAAGTGTTTTTTCCACACTAATACAAGTGCAAAAGTGGTTTCCTGCACGAACACAAGTGCGAAAAGTGGTTTTTCAACACTAACACAAGTGCGAAAAGTGGTTTTTCAACACTAACACAAGTGTGAAAAGTGGTTTTCCACACAAATATAAGTGCAACAGTGGTTTCCTGCACCAACACAAGTGCGAAAAGTGGTTTTTCAACACTAACACAAGTGCGAAAAGTGGTTTTTCAACACTATCACAAGTGCAAAAAGTGTTTTTTCCACACTAATACAAGTGCAAAAGGGGTTTCCTGCACCAACACAGGTGCGAAACGTGGTTTTTCAACACTAACACAAGTGCGAAAAGTGGTTTTTCAACACTAACACAAGTGCGAAAAGTGTTTTTTCCACACTAATACAAGTGCAAAAGTGGTTTCCTGCACCAACACAAGTGCGAAAAGTGGTTTTTCAACACTAACACAAGTGCGAAAAGTGGTTTTTCAACACTAACACAAGTGCGAAAAGTGGTTTTTCAACACTAACACAAGTGCGAAAAGTGGTTTTTCCACACTAATACAAGTGCAAAAGTGGTTTCCTGCACCAACACAAGTGCGAAAAGTGGTTTTTCAACACTAACACAAGTGCGAAAAGTGGTTTTTCAACACTATCACAAGTGCAAAAAGTGTTTTTTCCACACTAATACAAGTGCGAAAAGTGGTTTTTCAACACTAACACAAGTGCAAAAAGTGGTTTTTCAACACTAACACAAGTGCGAAAAGTGGTTTTTCAACACTAACACAAGTGCGAAAAGTGTTTTTTCCGCACTAATACAAGTGCAAAAGTGGTTTCCTGCACCAACCCAAGTGCGAAAAGTGGTTTTTCAACACTAACACAAGTGCAAAAAGTGGTTTTTCAACACTAACACAAGTGCGAAAAGTGTTTTATTCCACACTAATACAAGTGCAAAAGTGGCTTCCTGCACCAACACAAGTGCGAAAAGTGGTTTTTCAACACTAACACAAGTGCGAAAAGTTGTTTTTCAACATTAACACAAGTGCGAAAAGTGGTTTTTCAACACTAACACAAGTGCGAAAAGTGGTTTTTCAACACTAACACAAGTGCGAAAAGTGGTTTTTCCACACTAATACAAGTGCAAAAGTGGTTTCCTGCACCAACACAAGTGCGAAAAGTGGTTTTTCAACACTAACACAAGTGCGAAAAGTGGTTTTTCAACACTATCACAAGTGCAAAAAGTGTTTTTTCCATACTAATACAAGTGCAAAAGTGGTTTCCTGCACCAACACAAGTGCGAAAAGTGGTTTTTCAACACTAACACAAGTGCGAAAAGTGGTTTTTCAACACTAACACAAGTGCGAAAAGTGTTTTTTCCACACTAATACAAGTGCAAAAGTGGTTTCCTGCACCAACACAAGTGCGAAAAGTGGTTTTTCAACACTAACACAAGTGCGAAAAGTGGTTTTTCAACACTAACACAAGTGCGAAAAGTGGTTTTTCAACACTAACACAAGTGCGAAAAGTGGTTTTTCCACACTAATACAAGTGCAAAAGTGGTTTCCTGCACCAACACAAGTGCGAAAAGTGGTTTTTCAACACTAACACAAGTGCGAAAAGTGGTTTTTCAACACTAACACAAGTGCGAAAAGTGGTTTTTCCACACTAATACAAGTGCAAAAGTGGTTTCCTGCACCAACAGAAGTGCGAAAAGTGTTTTTTCAACACTAACACAAGTGCAAAAAGTGGTTTTTCAACACTATCACAAGTGCAAAAAGTGTTTTTTCCACACTAATACAAGTGCAAAAGTGGTTTCCTACACCAACACAAGTGCGAAAAGTGGTTTTTCAACACTAACACAAGTGCGAAAAGTGGTTTTTCAAGACTAACTTATGTGCGAAAAGTGGTTTTTCCACACTAATACAAGTGCAAAAGTGGTTTCCTGCACCAACACAAGTGCGAAAAGTGGTTTTTCAACACTAACACAAGTGCGAAAAGTGGTTTTTCAACACTAACACAAGTGCGAAAAGTGGTTTTTCAACACTAACACAAGTGCGAAAAGTGGTTTTTCCACACTAATACAAGTGCAAAAGTGGTTTCCTGCACCAACACAAGTGCGAAAAGTGGTTTTTCAACACTAACACAAGTGCGAAAAGTGGTTTTTCAACACTATCACAAGTGCAAAAAGTGTTTTTTCCACACTAATACAAGTGCGAAAAGTGGTTTTTCAACACTAACACAAGTGCGAAAAGTGGTTTTTCAACACTAACACAAGTGCGAAAAGTGGTTTTTCAACACTAACACAAGTGCGAAAAGTGTTTTTCCACACTAATACAAGTGCAAAAGTGGTTTCCTGCACCAACCCAAGTGCGAAAAGTGGTTTTTCAACACTAACACAAGTGCAAAAAAGTGGTTTTTCAACACTAACACAAGTGCGAAAAGTGTTTTTTCCACACTAATACAAGTGCAAAAGTGGCTTCCTGCACCAACACAAGTGCGAAAAGTGGTTTTTCAACATTAACACAAGTGCGAAAAGTTGTTTTTCAACATTAACACAAGTGCGAAAAGTGGTTTTTCAACACTAACACAAGTGCGAAAAGTGGTTTTTCAACACTAACACAAGTGCGAAAAGTGGTTTTTCCACACTAATACAAGTGCAAAAGTGGTTTCCTGCACCAACACAAGTGCGAAAAGTGGTTTTTTAACACTAACACAAGTGCGAAAAGTGGTTTTTCAACACTAACACAAGTGCGAAAAGTGTTTTTTCCACACTAATACAAGTGCAAAAGTGGTTTCCTGCACCAACACAAGTGCGAAAAGTGGTTTTTCAACACTAACACAAGTGCGAAAAGTGGTTTTTCAACACTAACACAAGTGCGAAAAGTGGTTTTTCAACACTAACACAAGTGCGAAAAGTGGTTTTTCCACACTAATACAAGTGCAAAAGTGGTTTCCTGCACCAACACAAGTGCGAAAAGTGGTTTTTCAACACTAACACAAGTGCGAAAAGTGGTTTTTCAACACTAACACAAGTGCGAAAAGTGGTTTTTCCACACTAATACAAGTGCAAAAGTGGTTTCCTGCACCAACAGAAGTGCGAAAAGTGTTTTTTCAACACTAACACAAGTGCAAAAAGTGGTTTTTCAACACTATCACAAGTGCAAAAAGTGTTTTTTCCACACTAATACAAGTGCAAAAGTGGTTTCCTGCACCAACACAAGTGCGAAAAGTGGTTTTTCAACACTAACACAAGTGCGAAAAGTGGTTTTTCAACACTAACTTATGTGCGAAAAGTGGTTTTTCCACACTAATACAAGTGCAAAAGTGGTTTCCTGCACCAACACAAGTGCGAAAAGTGGTTTTTCAACACTAACACAAGCGCGAAAAGTGGTTTTTCAACACTAACACAAGTGCGAAAAGTGTTTTTTCCACACTAATACAAGTGCAAAAGTGGTTTCCTGCACCAACACGAGTGCGAAAAGTGGTTTTTCAACACTAACACAAGTGCGAAAAGTGGTTTTTCAACACTAACACAAGTGCGAAAAGTGGTTTTTCAATACTAACACAACTGCGAAAAGTGGTTTTTCCACACTAATACAAGTGTTAAAGTGGTTTCCTGCACCAACACAAGTGCGAAAAGTGGTTTTTCAGCACTAACACAAGTGCGAAAAGTGGTTTATCAACACTATCACAAGTGCAAAAAGTGTTTTTTCCACACTAATACAAGTGCAAAAGTGGTTTCCTGCACCAACACAAGTGCGAAAAGTGGTTTTTCAACACTAACACAAGTGCGAAAAGTGTTTTTTCCACACTAATACAAGTGCAAAAGTGGTTTCCTGCACCAACACAAGTGCGAAAAGTGGTTTTTCAACACTAACACAAGTGCGAAAAGTGGTTTTTCAACACTAAGACAAGTGCGAAAAGTGGTTTCCTGCACCAACACAAGTGCGAAAAGTGGTTTTTCAACACTAACGCAAGTGCGAAAAGTGGTTTTTCAACACTATCACAAGTGCAAAAAGTGTTTTTTCCACACTAATACAAGTGCAAAAGTGGTTTCCTGCACCAACACAAGTGCGAAAAGTGGTTTTTCAACACTAACACAAGTGCGAAAAATGGTTTTTCAACACTAACACAAGTGCGAAAAGTGGTTTTTCCACACTAATACAAGTGCAAAAGTGGTTTCCTGCACCAACACAAGTGCGAAAAGTGGTTTTTAAACACTAACACAAGTGCGAAAAGTGGTTTTTCAACACTATCACAAGTTCAAAAAGTGTTTTTTCCACACTAATACAAGTGCAAAAGTGGTTTCCTGCACCAACACAAGTGCGAAAAGTGGTTTTTCAACACTAACACAAGTGCGAAAAGTGGTTTTTCAACACTAACACAAGTGCGAAAAGTGTTTTTTCCACACTAATACAAGTGCAAAAGTGGTTTCCTGCACCAACACAAGTGCGAAAAGTGGTTTTTCAACACTAACACAAGTGCGAAAAGTGGTTTTTCAACACTAACACAAGTGCGAAAAGTGGTTTTTCAACACTAACACAAGTGCGAAAAGTGGTTTTTCCACACTAATACAAGTGCAAAAGTGGTTTCCTGCACCAACACAAGTGCAAAAAGTGGTTTTTCAACACTAACACAAGTGCGAAAAGTGGTTTTTCAACACTATCACAAGTGCAAAAAGTGTTTTTTCCACACTAATACAAGTGCAAAAGTGGTTTCCTGCACCAACACAAGTGCGAAAAGTGGTTTTTCAACACTAACACAAGTGCGAAAAGTGGTTTTTCAACACTAACACAAGTGCGAAAAGTGTTTTTTCCACACTAATACAAGTGCAAAAGTGGTTTTCTGCACCAACACAAGTGCGAAAAGTGGTTTTTCAACACTAACACAAGTGCGAAAAGTGGTTTTTCAACATTAACACTAGTGCGAAAAGTGGTTTTTCAACACTAACACAAGTGCGAAAAGTGGTTTTTCCACACTAATACAAGTGCAAAAGTGGTTTCCTGCAACAACACAAGTGCGAAAAGTGGTTTTTCAACACTAACACAAGTGTGAAAAGTGGATTTTCAACACTATCACAAGTGCAAAAAGTGTTTTTTCCACACTAATACAAGTGCAAAAGTGGTTTCCTGCACCAACACAAGTGCGAAAAGTGGTTTTTCAACACTAACACAAGTGCGAAAAGTGGTTTTTCAACACTAACACAAGTGTGAAAAGTGGTTTTTCAACACTATCACAAGTGCAAAAAGTGTTTTTCCACGCTAATACAAGTGCAAAAGTGGTTTCCTGCACCAACACAAGTGCGAAAAGTGGTTTTTCAACACTAACACAAGTGCGAAAAGTGGTTTTTCAACACTATCACAAGTGCGAAAAGTGTTTTTTCCACACTAATACAAGTGCAAAAGTGGTTTCCTGCACCAACACAAGTGCGAAAAGTGGTTTTTCAACACTAACACAAGTGCGAAAAGTGGTTTTTCAACACTATCACAAGTGCAAAAAGTGTTTTTTCCACACTAATACAAGTGCAAAAGTGGTTTCCTGCACCAACACAAGTGCGAAAAGTGGTTTTTCAACACTAACACAAGTGCTAAAAGTGGTTTTTCAACACTAACACAAGTGCGAAAAGTGGTTTTTCCACACTAATACAAGTGCAAAAGTGGTTTCCTGCACCAACACAAGTGCGAAAAGTGGTTTTTCAACACTAACACAAGTGCAAAAAGTGGTTTTCAACACTATCACAAGTGCAAAAAGTGTTTTTTCCACACTAATACAAGTGCAAAAGTGGTTTCCTGCACCAACACAAGTGCGAAAAGTGGTTTTTCAACACTAACACAAGTGCAAAAAGTGTTTTTTCCACACTAATACAAGTGCAAAAGTGGTTTCCTGCACCAACACAAGTGCGAAAAGTGGTTTTTCAACACTAACACAAGTGCAAAAAGTGTTTTTTCCACACTAATACAAGTGCAAAAGTGGTTTCCTGCACCAACACAGTGCAAAAAGTGGTTTTTCAACACTATCACAAGTGCAAAAAGTGTTTTTTCCACACTAATACAAGTGCAAAAGTGGTTTCCTGCACCAACACAAGTGCGAAAAGTGGTTTTTCAACACTAACACAAGTGCGAAAAGTGGTTTTTCAACACTAACACAAGTGCTAAAAGTGGTTTTTCCACACTAATACAAGTGCAAAAGTGGTTTCCTGCACCAACACAAGTGCGAAAAGTGGTTTTTCAACACTAACACAAGTGCGAAAAGTGGTTTTTCAACACCATCACAAGTGCAAAAAGTGTTTTTTCCACACTAATACAAGTGCAAAAGTGGTTTCCTGCACCAACACAAGTGCGAAAAGTGGTTTTTCAACACTAACACAAGTGCGAAAAGTGGTTTTTCAACACTAACACAAGTGCGAAAAGTGGTTTTTCCACACAAATATAAGTGCAACAGTGGTTTCCTGCACCAACACAAGTGCGAAAAGTGGTTTTTCAACACTAACACAAGTGCGAAAAGTGGTTTTTCAACACTATCACAAGTGCGAAAAGTGGTTTTTCAACACTAACACAAGTGCGAAAAGTGTTTTTTCCACACTAATACAAGTGCAAAAGTGGTTTCCTGCACCAACACAAGTGCGAAAAGTGGTTTTTCAACACTAACACAAGTGCAAAAAGTGGTTTTTCAACACTATCACAAGTGCAAAAAGTGTTTTTTCCACACTAATACAAGTGCAAAAGTGGTTTCCTGCACCAACACAAGTGCGAAAAGTGGTTTTTCAACACTAACACAAGTGCGAAAAGTGGTTTTTCAACACTAACACAAGTGCGAAAAGTGGTTTTTCCACACTAATACAAGTGCAAAAGTGGTTTCCTGCACCAACACAAGTGCGAAAAGTGGTTTTTCAACACTAACACAAGTGCGAAAAGTGGTTTTTCAACACCATCACAAGTGCAAAAAGTGTTTTTTCCACACTAATACAAGTGCAAAAGTGGTTTCCTGCACCAACACAAGTGCGAAAAGTGGTTTTTCAACACTAACACAAGTGCGAAAAGTGGTTTTTCAACACTAACACAAGTGCGAAAAGTGGTTTTTCCACACAAATATAAGTGCAACAGTGGTTTCCTGCACCAACACAAGTGCGAAAAGTGGTTTTTCAACACTAACACAAGTGCGAAAAGTGGTTTTTCAACACTATCACAAGTGCAAAAAGTGTTTTTTCCACACTAATACGAGTGCAAAAGGGGTTTCCTGCACCAACACAGGTGCGAAAAGTGGTTTTTCAACACTAACACAAGTGCGAAAAGTGGTTTTTCAACACTAACACAAGTGCGAAAAGTGTTTTTTCCACACTAATACAAGTGCAAAAGTGGTTTCCTGCACCAACACAAGTGCGAAAAGTGGTTTTTCAACACTAACACAAGTGCGAAAAGTGGTTTTTCAACACTAACACAAGTGCGAAAAGTGGTTTTTCAACACTAACACAAGTGCGAAAAGTGGTTTTTCCACACTAATACAAGTGCAAAAGTGGTTTCCTGCACCAACACAAGTGCGAAAAGTGGTTTTTCAACACTAACACAAGTGCAAAAAGTATTTTTTCCACACTAATACAAGTGCGAAAAGTGGTTTTTCAACACTAACACAAGTGCGAAAAGTATTTTTTCCACACTAATACAAGTGCGAAAAGTGGTTTTTCAACACTAACACAAGTGCGAAAAGTGGTTTTTCAACACTAACACAAGTGCGAAAAGTGGTTTTTCAACACTAACACAAGTGCGAAAAGTGTTTTTTCCACACTAATACAAGTGCAAAAGTGGTTTCCTGCACCAACCCAAGTGCGAAAAGTGGTTTTTCAACACTAACACAAGTGCAAAAAGTGGTTTTTCAACACTAACACAAGTGCGAAAAGTGTTTTTTCCACACTAATACAAGTGCAAAAGTGGCTTCCTGCACCAACACAAGTGCGAAAAGTGGTTTTTCAACACTAACACAAGTGCGAAAAGTTGTTTTTCAACATTAACACAAGTGCGAAAAGTGGTTTTTCAACACTAACACAAGTGCGAAAAGTGGTTTTTCAACACTAACACAAGTGCGAAAAGTGGTTTTTCCACACTAATACAAGTGCAAAAGTGGTTTCCTGCACCAACACTAGTGCGAAAAGTGGTTTTTCAACACTAACACAAGTGCGAAAAGTGGTTTTTCAACACTATCACAAGTGCAAAAAGTGTTTTTTCCATACTAATACAAGTGCAAAAGTGGTTTCCTGCACCAACACAAGTGCAAAAAGTGGTTTTTCAACACTAACACAAGTGCGAAAAGTGGTTTTTCAACACTAACACAAGTGCGAAAAGTGTTTTTTCCACACTAATACAAGTGCAAAAGTGGTTTCCTGCACCAACACAAGTGCGAAAAGTGGTTTTTCAACACTAACACAAGTGCGAAAAGTGGTTTTTCAACACTAACACAAGTGCGAAAAGTGGTTTTTCAACACTAACACAAGTGCGAAAAGTGGTTTTTCCACACTAATACAAGTGCAAAAGTGGTTTCCTGCACCAACACAAGTGCGAAAAGTGGTTTTTCAACACTAACACAAGTGCGAAAAGTGGTTTTTCAACACTAACACAAGTGCGAAAAGTGGTTTTTCCACACTAATACAAGTGCAAAAGTGGTTTCCTGCACCAACAGAAGTGCGAAAAGTGTTTTTTCAACACTAACACAAGTGCAAAAAGTGGTTTTTCAACATTATCACAAGTGCAAAAAGTGTTTTTTCCACACTAATGCAAGTGCAAAAGTGGTTTCCTGCACCAACACAAGTGCGAAAAGTGGTTTTTCAACACTAACACAAGTGCGAAAAGTGGTTTTTCAACACTAACTTAAGTGCGAAAAGTGGTTTTTCCACACTAATACAAGTGCAAAAGTGGTTTCCTGCACCAACACAAGTGCGAAAAGTGGTTTTTCAACACTAACACAAGCGCGAAAAGTGGTTTTTCAACACTAACACAAGTGCGAAAAGTGTTTTTTCCACACTAATACAAGTGCAAAAGTGGTTTCCTGCACCAACACGAGTGCGAAAAGTGGTTTTTCAACACTAACACAAGTGCGAAAAGTGGTTTTTCAACACTAACACAAGTGCGAAAAGTGGTTTTTCAACACTAACACAAGTGCGAAAAGTGGTTTTTCCACACTAATACAAGTGTAAAAGTGGTTTCCTGCACCAACACAAGTGCGAAAAGTGGTTTTTCAACACTAACACAAGTGCGAAAAGTGTTTTTTCCACACTAATACAAGTGCAAAAGTGGTTTCCTGCACCAACACAAGTGCGAAAAGTGGTTTTTCAACACTAACACAAGTGCGAAAAGTGGTTTTTCAACACTAACACAAGTGCGAAAAGTGGTTTTTCAACACTAACACAAGTGCGAAAAGTGATTTTTCCACACTAATACAAGTGCAAAAGTGGTTTCCTGCACCAACACAAGTGCGAAAAGTGGTTTTTCAACACTAACACAAGTGCAAAAAGTATTTTTTCCACACTAATACAAGTGCGAAAAGTGGTTTTTCAACACTAACACAAGTGCGAAAAGTATTTTTTCCACACTAATACAAGTGCGAAAAGTGGTTTTTCAACACTAACACAAGTGCGAAAAGTGGTTTTTCAACACTAACACAAGTGTGAAAAGTGGTTTTTCAACACTAACACAAGTGCAAAAAGTGTTTTTTCCACACTAATACAAGTGCAAAAGTGGTTTCCTGCACCAACCCAAGTGCGAAAAGTGGTTTTTCAACACTAACACAAGTGCAAAAAGTGGTTTTTCAACACTAACACAAGTGCGAAAAGTGTTTTTTCCACACTAATACAAGTGCAAAAGTGGCTTCCTGCACCAACACAAGTGCGAAAAGTGGTTTTTCAACACTAACACAAGTGCGAAAAGTTGTTTTTCAACATTAACACAAGTGCGAAAAGTGGTTTTTCAACACTAACACAAGTGCGAAAAGTGGTTTTTCAACACTAACACAAGTGCGAAAAGTGGTTTTTCCACACTAATACAAGTGCAAAAGTGGTTTCCTGCACCAACACAAGTGCGAAAAGTGGTTTTTCAACACTAACACAAGTGCGAAAAGTGGTTTTTCAACACTATCACAAGTGCAAAAAGTGTTTTTTCCATACTAATACAAGTGCAAAAGTGGTTTCCTGCACCAACACAAGTGCGAAAAGTGGTTTTTCAACACTAACACAAGTGCGAAAAGTGTTTTTTCCACACTAATACAAGTGCAAAAGTGGTTTCCTGCACCAACACAAGTGCGAAAAGTGGTTTTTCAACACTAACACAAGTGCGAAAAGTGGTTTTTCAACACTAACACAAGTGCGAAAAGTGGTTTTTCAACACTAACACAAGTGCGAAAAGTGGTTTTTCCACACTAATACAAGTGCAAAAGTGGTTTCCTGCACCAACACAAGTGCGAAAAGTGGTTTTTCAACACTAACACAAGTGCGAAAAGTGGTTTTTCAACACTAACACAAGTGCGAAAAGTGGTTTTTCCACACTAATACAAGTGCAAAAGTGGTTTCCTGCACCAACAGAAGTGCGAAAAGTGTTTTTTCAACACTAACACAAGTGCAAAAAGTGGTTTTTCAACATTATCACAAGTGCAAAAAGTGTTTTTTCCACACTAATACAAGTGCAAAAGTGGTTTCCTGCACCAACACAAGTGCGAAAAGTGGTTTTTCAACACTAACTTATGTGCGAAAAGTGGTTTTTCCACACTAATACAAGTGCAAAAGTGGTTTCCTGCACCAACACAAGTGCGAAAAGTGGTTTTTCAACACTAACACAAGTGCGAAAAGTGGTTTTTCAACACTAACACAAGTGCAAAAAGTATTTTTTCCACACTAATACAAGTGCGAAAAGTGGTTTTTCAACACTAACACAAGTGCGAAAAGTATTTTTTCCACACTAATACAAGTGCGAAAAGTGGTTTTTCAACACTAACACAAGTGCGAAAAGTGGTTTTTCAACACTAACACAAGTGTGAAAAGTGGTTTTTCAACACTAACACAAGTGCAAAAAGTGTTTTTTCCACACTAATACAAGTGCAAAAGTGGTTTCCTGCACCAACCCAAGTGTGAAAAGTGGTTTTTCAACACTAACACAAGTGCAAAAAGTGGTTTTTCAACACTAACACAAGTGCGAAAAGTGTTTTTTCCACACTAATACAAGTGCAAAAGTGGCTTCCTGCACCAACACAAGTGCGAAAAGTGGTTTTTCAACACTAACACAAGTGCGAAAAGTTGTTTTTCAACATTAACACAAGTGCGAAAAGTGGTTTTTCAACACTAACACAAGTGCGAAAAGTGGTTTTTCAACACTAACACAAGTGCGAAAAGTGGTTTTTCAACACTAACACAAGTGCGAAAAGTGGTTTTTCCACACTAATACAAGTGCAAAAGTGGTTTCCTGCACCAACACAAGTGCGAAAAGTGGTTTTTCAACACTATCACAAGTGCAAAAAGTGTTTTTTCCATACTAATACAAGTGCAAAAGTGGTTTCCTGCACCAACACAAGTGCGAAAAGTGGTTTTTCAACACTAACACAAGTGCGAAAAGTGGTTTTTCAACACTAACACAAGTGCGAAAAGTGTTTTTTCCACACTAATACAAGTGCAAAAGTGGTTTCCTGCACCAACACAAGTGCGAAAAGTGGTTTTTCAACACTAACACAAGTGCGAAAAGTGGTTTTTCAACACTAACACAAGTGCGAAAAGTGGTTTTTCAACACTAACACAAGTGCGAAAAGTGGTTTTTCCACACTAATACAAGTGCAAAAGTGGTTTCCTGCACCAACACAAGTGCGAAAAGTGGTTTTTCAACACTAACACAAGTGCGAAAAGTGGTTTTTCAACACTAACACAAGTGCGAAAAGTGGTTTTTCCACACTAATACAAGTGCAAAAGTGGTTTCCTGCACCAACAGAAGTGCGAAAAGTGTTTTTTCAACACTAACACAAGTGCAAAAAGTGGTTTTTCAACATTATCACAAGTGCAAAAAGTGTTTTTTCCACACTAATACAAGTGCAAAAGTGGTTTCCTGCACCAACACAAGTGCGAAAAGTGGTTTTTCAACACTAACTTATGTGCGAAAAGTGGTTTTTCCACACTAATACAAATGCAAAAGTGGTTTCCTGCACCAACACAAGTGCGAAAAGTGGTTTTTCAACACTAACACAAGCGCGAAAAGTGGTTTTTCAACACTAACACAAGTGCGAAAAGTGTTTTTTCCACACTAATACAAGTGCAAAAGTGGTTTCCTGCACCAACACGAGTGCGAAAAGTGGTTTTTCAACACTAACACAAGTGCGAAAAGTGGTTTTTCAACACTAACACAAGTGCGAAAAGTGGTTTTTCAATACTAACACAACTGCGAAAAGTGGTTTTTCCACACTAATACAAGTGTAAAAGTGGTTTCCTGCACCAACACAAGTGCGAAAAGTGGTTTTTCAACACTAACACAAGTGCGAAAAGTGGTTTATCAACACTATCACAAGTGCAAAAAGTGTTTTTTCCACACTAATACAAGTGCAAAAGTGGTTTCCTGCACCAACACAAGTGCGAAAAGTGGTTTTTCAACACTAACACAAGTGCGAAAAGTGGTTTATCAACACTATCACAAGTGCAAAAAGTGTTTTTTCCACACTAATACAAGTGCAAAAGTGGTTTCCTGCACCAACACAAGTGCGAAAAGTGGTTTTTCCACACTAATACAAGTGCAAAAGTGGTTTCCTGCACCAACACAAGTGCGAAAAGTGGTTTTTCAACACTAACACAAGTGCGAAAAGTGGTTTTTCAACACTAAGACAAGTGCGAAAAGTGGTTTCCTGCACCAACACAAGTGCGAAAAGTGGTTTTTCAACACTAACGCAAGTGCGAAAAGTGGTTTTTCAACACTATCACAAGTGCAAAAAGTGTTTTTTCCACACTAATACAAGTGCAAAAGTGGTTTCCTGCACCAACACAAGTGCGAAAAGTGGTTTTTCAACACTAACACAAGTGCGAAAAATGGTTTTTCAACACTAACACAAGTGCGAAAAGTGGTTTTTCCACACTAATACAAGTGCAAAAGTGGTTTCCTGCACCAACACAAGTGCGAAAAGTGGTTTTTAAACACTAACACAAGTGCGAAAAGTGGTTTTTCAACACTATCACAAGTTCAAAAAGTGTTTTTTTCCACACTAATACAAGTGCAAAAGTGGTTTCCTGCACCAACACAAGTGCGAAAAGTGGTTTTTCAACACTAACACAAGTGCGAAAAGTGGTTTTTCAACACTAACACAAGTGCGAAAAGTGTTTTTTCCACACTAATACAAGTGCAAAAGTGGTTTCCTGCACCAACACAAGTGCGAAAAGTGGTTTTTCAACACTAACACAAGTGCGAAAAGTGGTTTTTCAACACTAACACAAGTGCGAAAAGTGGTTTTTCAACACTAACATAAGTGCGAAAAGTGGTTTTTCCACACTAATACAAGTGCAAAAGTGGTTTCCTGCACCAACACAAGTGCAAAAAGTGGTTTTTCAACACTAACACAAGTGCGAAAAGTGGTTTTTCAACACTATCACAAGTGCAAAAAGTGTTTTTTCCACACTAATACAAGTGCAAAAGTGGTTTTCTGCACCAACACAAGTGCGAAAAGTGTTTTTTCCACACTAATACAAGTGCAAAAGTGGTTTCCTGCACCAACACAAGTGCGAAAAGTGGTTTTTCAACACTATCACAAGTGCGAAAAGTGGTTTTTCAACACTAACACAAGTGCGAAAAGTGTTTTTTCCACACTAATACAAGTGCAAAAGTGGTTTCCTGCACCAACACAAGTGCGAAAAGTGGTTTTTCAACACTAACACAAGTGCAAAAAGTCGTTTTTCAACACTATCACAAGTGCAAAAAGTGTTTTTTCCACACTAATACAAGTAGTGTAATAATGTTGCTTCTGGGACACCTCCGTTTAACATGGGAAATCCCTATCTAATGTCATTTACCCCCTTGTCTTTTTCAAAAATCATAAACACCTCTATTTCTCCCACCCTCATCTTTATAAACCTTTTGTCTGTAGTACCTATCCTTAATGTTGTTCATTAGACCACTCAAACACTACAAATATTTGTTTTCTCTTATAGACCTATCATCCTTCTTCTACATATCATCTGGCAGATTAATCTTTGACCCATTCACTTCCATATTGCCCCTAAAGACCTCTATTTCTCTCACCCTGTTCTTTACGAACCTTCTAACCTTTTGACATGCTATCCTTATTCATTAGACCACTTAAACACCTGTGATCCTTCTGACCTTATGAACCTTTTAACCTTTTACTCTTAATATCATCTGGTGAATATAACCCACTCAAACAACGACCCTACAAATATTTGTTTATGCGTGGGAAATAATTTAATTCTCTTGCCACTCTCTTCACCATCTAATATATTAACAAAAAATATGTTTGAGTTTGGTTCTTTATTAAGATATTTTAACTGAGCTAAGATAAAATGGTAAACCTCCCTCAATGTTCTTATTTGAGCGCCTCCAGTGCCACACACTTTTTGGTAGGCTCTGCCCACCTTTTGTTAAGCTCCGTCCACTTTTTGGAAAAACCCCGCCCACTTTTTGGTAAGCCACGCCCACCTTTTACTAAGCCCCGCCCACTTTTTGTTAAGCCGCGCCCACTTTTTGCTATGCCCCGCCCACTTTTGCTAAGCTCCGCCCACTTTTGCTAAGTTCCACCCACTTTATAAACTCTTCAGCATTGTATCATTTCCAGGTAATACATAACATCATTTTCAGGGAATTTCCATCACATCATTTCCAGTTAAGACACGCCCAGGGAATTTCCACAGGAAATGACACACACCCAGCCCTTCTTATAAAAGGCACCGACCACACAGGCTTTTTCAAACACGCTTTCTGCTTCACTTGAGAATGGACTCCTATGCCGAAATGGAATGGGATAACTTTGCTATTCCTTGGAGTCCTACTACCTGTGTAGCGCTCAACCTTCAGATTGATGAACTGGACTCGAACCTCTTGTCGATGGAGGAAATTGTATCTGAGCTACGAAATGAAAATTCTACTTTTAACACAACTTGGGATAAAGTTATTTTTTTGTTTGAAGATCTTTTGAACAACCAAGACCCACAGAACGAGTTCTACCTTGATGACCCAGCCAAAGAGTTATACCTTGGAGATCCACAAAATCCTGAAAAAGAGTTCTACCATGATGATACTTATTGTGAGTTATCAAAACAAAACCCACTGAACGAGTTCTACCTTGATGACCCAGCCAAAGAGTTATACCTTGGAGACTCACTAAATTTGGGAAAAACAAATTATGAGGTCTGCCTAGATGGTTCTAACTGTGGAGCCTACCTTGGAGACTCACTAAATTTGGGAAAAACTAATTATGAGGTCTGCCTAGATGGTTCTAACTGTGGAGCCTACCTTGGAGACTCACTAAATTTGGGAAAAACAAATTATGAGGTTTGCCTAGATGGTTCTAACTGTGGAGCCTACCTTGGAGACTCACTAAATTTGGGAAAAACTAATTATGAGGTCTGCCTAGATGGTTCTAACTGTGGAGCCTACCTTGGAGACTCACTAAATTTGGGAAAAACAAATTATGAGGTTTGCCTAGATGGTTCTAACTGTGGAGCCTACCTTGGAGACTCACTAAATTTGGGAAAAACAAATTATGAGGTCTGCCTAGATGGTTCTAACTGTGGAGCCTACCTTGGAGACTCACTAAATTTGGGAAAAACAAATTATGAGGTCTGCCTAGATGGTTCTAACTGTGGAGCCTACCTTGGAGACTCACTAAATTTGGGAAAAACAAATTATGAGGTCTGCCTAGATGGTTCTAACTGTGGAGCCTACCTTGGAGACTCACTAAATTTCATAAAATTAGGAAAAGAGTTTTACCTTGGAGACTTTGAAAACTGGTTTCGTTTTGGAGACTCTGAATGGGGGTTTTGTTTTGATAACTCGGAATGTGATACCTATCTTGGAGACTCAACAGGATTGTGGTTATACCTTGGGAACTTGGAAAGTTGGTTTTATTTTGGAGACTCTACCTGTGGGGTACATCTTGGAGACTCTTTGCATTCTAAAGCAATGAACAATGTTCTTTGTTTAATGACGCTTGATTTAAGCAATATCAAGAAAGTTCGAGGAAGAAAATGCTGGAAAATTCTTTCTTCCCATTTCTACTTCTTCAAACTTGAAAGCCTTGAAAGACAGAATTGGAGGAAGAGGAAAAAAAATAAAAATGAAATACGTATTTAAAAAAAGAAGAAAAAAAAAGAAATACGTATTTTTAAAAAAGAAGAAAAAAAAGATTATGTTAGGGTTAGGGTGGGATTTTGAATGTGAGGGTTAGGGATTAGGTTGGGTTAGGGATGGAGTTGGGTTAGGGATAGGGTTGGGTTAGGGTTGGGATTTTGAATGTGAGGGTTAGGGTTGGGATTGGGTTAGGGATGGGGTTGGGTTAGGGTTGGGATTTTGAATGTGAGGGTTAGGGTTGGGGTTGGGTTAGGGATGGGGTTGGGTTAGGGATGGGGTTGGGTTAGGGATGGGGTTGGGTTAGGGATGGGGTTGGGTTAGGGATGGGGTTGGGTTAGGGATGGGGTTGGGTTAGGGATGGGGTTGGGTTGGGGATGGGGTTGGGTTGGGGATGGGGTTGGGTTAGGGATGGGGTTGGGTTAGGGATGGGGTTGGGTTGGGGATGGGGTTGGGTTAGGGATGGGGTTGGGTTAGGGATGGGTTGGGTTAGGGATGGTTTGGGTTGGGGATGGGGTTGGGTTAGGGATGGGGTTGGGTTAGGGTTTGTATATTATTATGACTCACTCACACATACACACACACAAAAGTTAAGCCCCAACTGAAAAGTTGAGGGATTCTGTGTTTGGGGTTCACAGATTTAAAAACGTATCCCCATTATACACATACAAAAGTTAAGCCCCAACTGAAAAGTTGAGGGATTCTGTGTTTGGGGTTCACAGGTTTAAAAACGTATCCCCATTATACACACACAAAAGTTAAGCCCCAACTGAAAAGTTGAGGGATTCTGTGTTTGGGGTTCACAGGTTTAAAAACGTATCCCCATTATACACACACAAAAGTTAAGCCCCAACTGAAAAGTTGAGGGATTCTGTGTTTGGGGTTCACAGATTTAAAAACGTATCCCCATTGTACACACAAACAAAAGTTAAGCCCCAACTGAAAAGTTGAGGGATTCTGTGTTTGTGGTTCACAGATTTAAAAACGTATCCCCATTACATTTTATTTATTTATTTATTATTTTCAAGGGTATTATCTGCTTACTTGTGTTTTTTGTAATTCTTGCGAGTAAAATGAACCCAAGATTTCTTCTCCATTTAAATCATATAATTTGTAGGTCCAAGGAGCTGTATCCATTACATCAATGATTTTAAATAATTCACGAGTCCATTTTTGTGTATAACCTTTCTCAAAATGACTTTTCCATTTGTATATCCTTACAATATCACCAACTTTAAACTTGGGCTTTCTCAAATTAATCTCCTTTTCATATTCTAATTTTGTAAATGTTTCCGATGGTTTTGATTTTGTTGATGAATGAACTGTATTATTGTAATTATCGACAATATCCTGAATTAAATACACCCATTTTTGAGAACCGAGTTCTGTGAATTTTTTATATAATTTCTCTTTCAAAGTACGATTAAAACGCTCAATAACAACTGCCTTTCCTTCATTAAAGGTGCTGTATAATTTAATACCCTTCCCCTTAAGAAATTTCATGAATATTTTGTTATAGAACTCTGTTCCCTCATCAGTCCATAACTTCTTTGGTTTCCTTTTATCCCGATCAAATATTAGCTTAAAGGCTAACATTAAAGTATCACCCCTTTTATTTTTTAAAGGGACAACCCAGGCAAATCTACTCCTCAAATCAATAACGGTTAAAGCATACCTGTATCCCCTGTCATTATTCAATTCAATTAAATCAGCGGACCATATGTGGTCGGTGTATTTAGAATAAACCTTCCTTCTTTTAAACTTTGTGATTATAGGTTTGTGTAATTCTTCAGCCAAAAGCTCCTCAGTCTTGATGCCATCATTAGAGCCTAATAGTTTTTTGAGGAATAACCAAGACCAAGTTTCAATTTAGCATTTATCAAATTTCTCACAATAAACCTATCAACTTTCTCTCTCAACGTTGGATTTTGTATCAAAGACAAATTATACAACATTTCGCTGTCGGCTTTATGTTTTTCAGTCAACGTAGTGGTTTTCCCATAAGCAATATCATGCTTCATACACACTTCGTCAACCCTATTTGTAGGTTTAGACCAAGGTTTAGGATTGTCAGCCTCATCTAATCTTTTATCCAAGTTTGTTCCTGGACCACAGAAAGAATACCCTGGAAGGTGTAATTCCCCTGGAATTCCAGTTGTTGTAAATTTACTTCCTGACAGAAACTTTTGTATGTCTCCTCCTCTTTTAGGAGAGATGAATTGGCACTTTTTAGAGCCACATACTTGACATATTCCTTTTTGATAAACTCTATTATTTTTAGCTTTAACATAAGAGATATTTTTAGATTTAGTTTTCTTTTTACATTTGAGACAATAACTCATATTTATTTATCAGAAAAATTCCGACAGAGTATCAAAACCTTTTTGGTTTTCAACATACACATTTCAATCTTTATTTTTAAAACATAAAGAATCCTAAGGAATGCCTTCACTCTCTCCTCCATTTATTTACAAATAAAAACTAACTAAAGTCAATGACACCAACATCATCAATCACATAATCTTTTCCTTCTTCTTCTTCTTCTTCTTCACCACTTTCTCGTTTAAATCTCTGAAATTGAAGACATTGACGTTCTTATTTTTGAAACCATTATCTTCATAAGAGTTGTTAATTCTTTAATTTCCTCTTCGGTGCGTTGAGATTGATTTATTTGCTTTAATACACTCAATCTTTTATGAATCTCAGTGATTTCCATCTTTTTATATTTTTCCTCCCTCTCTCTTTGCTCCCTCTCCTCCTCCTCCATTTTCTCCCTCTCCTCCTTCTCCTTTTTCTCCCTTTTCTCCCTTTCCTCCTTCTCCCTTTTCTCCCTTTCCTCCTTCTCCTTTTTCTCCCTTTCCTCCTTCTCCTTTTTCTCCCTCTCCTCCTTCTCCTCCTTTTTCTCCCTCTCCTCCTTCTCCTCCCTCTCCCTTTCCTCCTTCTCCTTTTTCTCTCTTTCCTCCTTCTCTTCTTCAACTCCTTCCTCATCCCTTGCTACCCTTGAGTTTGAACCCCAAAGAATATTATACATATACTCATCTGGATTTTGAGATATTCTTGTATCTATAATTATTTTTCTCATAATAGGATACCAATAAGATTTGTTGACGATTTCTAAAAGAGTTTTATATTTCATAACTTTGAGAAGTTCATTTTTATTTAATATTTTAAACAAGTCTCTATTTGTGGGTTTAACAATATCAGTATAAGGCCAGTTTTTTATGACAAAATTCCCATGTATATGCTCCAAATCATAAGGTATGTAATACCGAGCACCCTTTTCTTGTAGGTATCCTTGAATACAAAAATTATAATTCTCTTGTAGTCTTCTTCCTGCCATTTATGTATCAGAAATATATGTGAGATTAATATTATGACAGGTAATACCACCCCATCTTCCCACTACCAAATCGGTTTGTATTCCTCGGCTTTCTATCCTTATCTCATTACCTTCCTTCTTTGTCATGCGAACCATCGCTATACTATCATATATTTTTATTTTCTTAAAATCACGTATTTGTTGTTTACTAATTGTACTTCCACATAAATCCTTATCTTCACCAAGTGGATAATATTCTTCTTTACGAGACTGATTTAAATCATGTAGGTCTTCTATGTTTATTGAAAAAGACCAATTATACCCTAAATCAGGCATATCATACCCCCATTTATTAATTCGCATATTAACTAAATGTCCTTCTTTATAAAATTTAATTGTAAGCAGGTAGTTAAATTCAATGAGGAAAGGTGTATGGTCAGTATAACCAGGTGTTGTGGTTGTAAATTTTACTTGTTTCACAAAACGTGCTGTTTTCTTTAAAGATATATATTGTGATAAATCACTGAATCTAATCAAGTCATTCGCATCTGTAGGGTTTGGATAATTGATTAATTTATAAGTATTCTTCATATTAATATTTTTACTTACACTATATTTTTGTCGTTCAGCCTGTGCCTTTGTATAATAATTTGATAAATCAATATCCTGAGAGGATTTTCCAAAGATAGAACCATCTTTTCCAACATAGGTCATTTATATTAGATAAAAAATGATATCATAAAAATTTTCATTATTGTTGAGTTGAAATAATACATATAAACATAATTGGCCACAACATTTAGAATTAATTTCTTGAACTTGGAATGTTTGATAAACACCATTCTGTAAGAATTGTATTACTTCAACAGGTGGTGGCATACCATAACTATCAAAATAATATTTATCCTGACTATTATGAATACAAACCCAATGAGAACCATTCTGTGTGTCTAAATTCATAATAATATTCTTTGTATTCTTATTTATATGTGTTAATTCATCTCTCATACAAATAACCACATTATCAATTTTTAGTGTTTTACAATACTTAGCTAGTTCTATATTTGACGTTGTATTCTTTCCAAATTGTTTAAACCATTTATCCATTTATTTATGAGAAAGATACAATCCATTACCCCGTTTAGTTAGTTTAACACCCGCTTGAGCGATAGAGGAAAGCATATCTCCAACCAACAATCTAGCTTTATCAGGTAGACTTTCAAGTTTTTGAGCAAAATCTACAATTACACCACTTCCACTAATTTGTTTCTCCAACTCCTTGTTATGTCTTTCCAATTCTTTTTGAGCTTTTAGTTGTGCCTTCCTTTCGTTAGCAGTTTTTACCGCTGCTGAAATACCACCAGTCAATGCTCCCGCCGCACTTAAACCAGCAAATAAAGGAATTAGAAACGGGAGAAATCCTCCTCTTGACTCGTCTATTGAATATTTCTTTAACATAGGTTTCGTCATTTTAATTTTAAGTGATCCAACATCATTTAGTGTTTTTACTTGTGTGTGTGTGAGTAAAACATCAATTCTTACAGCTCCTTTTCTTTGAATTGTATTAACATTAATAATACAAGGCTTTTGATTTTGAATACAAGATGTTAATTTATTAAGATTGATTTGATTAACATATACCCCAACCATTTATTTATGAGAAAAAACCTATGTGATATTAATCATAACACCATTATCTGTATTAATCTGTAATTCTGTTTCCTCCAAAAGCAAACAATATGCATTAACCTCTTCACTCTCCCCTCTTTCAATGTATAGAGAAGTATCCACTCGATTAGACTTTATAGTTTCCTTTTGAGAACTCAGGTCAATTGCGTAGATTGTATAAAGTTTTTGAAACGCAACCATATCCAAAATAGGATCATTATTACCATTACTTTCACACACCTTTTGGTAGGACTTGTAGGCTTCCGCATAATCATTTTTTTCCCAATCAATTTCCAATCTATCTCGCGGATAAAATGTGCCATCAAGAGAAACCCGAAGTTGTTTCACCTTTGCATTATCACTCAGGGCATTATTCTTATTAGTACCGTCCTCTCCATCTGGTTTTTTAAAAATGAGCCAGAGGTATCGTGGCTTTCCTTGAAGAACACCTAAATTCCAAGTGTAGGTAGTGTGTTCCAGTTTAACGTGTTGACATCTTCTTTTAAGGTATGATACATTTAGCGGTTTCTTTGAGTTAAGTCTTCTATTTAACATCTCTTCCGTTTTAAGATTAGGAGTATATTCACTGATATACCAACACAAATCATTAATAACAAATTTATTATTTTCTCCAAAAGCATTTTCATCCCCAAAAAGCAATCTATTTACATTATCATTCCTTTGTAGTTGAAATCTAATTTTAAGCCCATACAAAACTTTATCATAATCACAAAATCCAAATATACCTTTCAGAGGTACTGCTACGGTAAAACTATTCTCAGCTTTTGCGTCATCATTATACATTGACTTCCTTTGACTATAACCAGGGTCTGCGTTTGTACCCGTTGACATATCAGGAATAAAACCCTCAACAGCTCCCTTACCCATTCTATCACTAAACGAATATAGTGTAAATTTCATCATTTCAGATGTAGCAGAGACATAATCAACCGCTTCAACCTCTTGTGTTCCAATATACAGGCGGACACTGTCAAACATTTTCCAGAAGAAATCATTTACGAGTGTAGCATTAGTATTATTCGCAGCCTTAGTGAATTTAAATTTACACAGCAAGAAACTATCAGCTATATTCAAGTAAGTTTGTTGATTATTTATTTCAAAACTTTTTGTTCCGTTTGAATTCCAGTCTGTTCCTGTTATAGCATTTACCTTAAAATAGTCTTCCTTTTTAGTGGAGTTTGAAATGATAATCGTATCATCCAAATCATAGATACTATCAATCGCTTCCATACTTGTATTTATATAGCATTAAAATTGTTGAAACCCTGACCCAAGTATTTTAATGATTTTTTGTCGTTCTTGTGAAGATAGTTGAGTTTTACCTTTTTTTATTTCTTTGATTGCTTGTAATTTATGAGACTCCTTTTGAGCATCTTTTATACTCTTTATAGCACCCGCAACGGAGCCCACGGCAGAAGCAGTTGAACCAATTAGGTCTTTATGTTTAAGGATGGTTGAACCAATACCCATTAGAGTATCAATTATCCCATCTCCTTTATTTCGAAATTGATGACCTACACCTCGTTGTCTCTTAGGTTTATAGTATCCTCTACCCACATACCTTGTATAGTCTGGTGAAAGGAACATGCCCTCCCCTGTAATTATTTTATATTTTCCCAACTCGTGTTTTCTCACAATAACCATTATTTATTTATTGAAAAACTTCACGTAGGTGAATTCTGATGGATATAATTTCATCATTAAAGGATATCATACGATTATCTTGGTCGGTTATCCTAAAATTTACTCTGTATATGGTTTTTCCTGACACAGGTAAATAGACAAGATTTTTTGGTTCCATATTAAATTTATAACCAATCGGGGTTGAGTATGCACTGAATGAAAATATTGTATTTGTTCTTATTCCATCGTTATAAGCACCATCAATCAAATCACAATGAATTAATACTGAATTTATACCGGAGGATATTTGGATAACATTATCACTGTAAAACGTCCCGTTATTTTCAATCTTTTTTGAAGAGAAACCCAATAGCTCTCTAAACGAATTTTCAATCGTGAAATCAACTTTATAATTATTTTTAAGTTTAATAGTTGATTTTGAAGTGTGTTTTTGAATATCTATTACAATATTTTTTGGTTCATCACCTTTTTCTTTCATAAGGCGAGAGACTTCTGAAGATATTTGAGAAATCTCGTAAGCTCCAGGTGAAACGGTTATAGTTTTATATCCACTTCCTGGATTATAACTAAACTTGTTGTTTTTCTCTGTGATATTAAAAAGGGTATTGTAAGTTTCCATTGACAACAAAGATGCCTCATATGAGGTAAGGGGGTCAAGTTGTAGTGGGTAAGGGAATGAAGCTGTGTAATCGCTCGTTGTGAAATTAAAACTAAGAATTGTGCTTCTCATCTTATTTAATATCTAATAAAATATCTTTGTATTGACATTTATTAATTATTTTCATGTTCATCAACTGATCTAAAATGGCTGAGGATTCATTAAAACAATTGTTGTTTCCAGCCTTCTTACTACCTAACAACAATAATAGCCTATTAACTAATTGTGATGGGTCATTTGGAAGAAAACTAACACCCGAACCAAGCTTACTTAAAGCATCAATAATATGTTTCTCCTTCTCATTCTTCTTACTTTTACCAGCAACAGAAACTCCATAATCAAGTGCATTTAGCAACTCAATATATACCCTATCTTCCTCTCTTTCCATATCAAGTGGTTCCTCAAAATATTTTGAACCGCTGAATCCGGGGTTTGTTAGAAGAAACATTAATCTTGGAGTTAATTTAACATTTGGTTGAGTAGAACTCAAGAACATCAATTCATCATTAAATATCAATACCTTTTCTTCCACAAGATGAAACACTGCTGGTTCTTCTGTTGGAATGAGACCTGCTCTGGTTTTTGAACCCGCCGAATATTCATTGTTTTGAAGAGCTTCCACAACATAATTAGGGGGTTGATTTACCTCCTCAAGTTTCCGAAATAATCCCTCGTCATCATATTCTAATTCACCAAGTTCTTGTTTTGTTATCTGACTAAAATCTTTGAGCATTTGAAGTTTTTTCGGAGTAAATTCTACCGTGGGAACTGTAGGGTGTTGAGTTTTCAAAAGTGGTTTAAAGAATTTCTCTTGTTTTCTTTCAAAGGCTTCTTCACCAGTTAGTTTCTGTCTCCGTTTCTTCTTTATCTCTTCCTGTTGTTTAACAACTTTTGAAACTAATTGTTGATGTTCCTTAAACTTTCTTTCTCTTTCTTCAGTATTCATTTTCTGTATTTATTTATTGAAAAATATCATTTAGTATCTCATCTTGTTTCACAACAATATATTTATATTTTCCAATCGTGTGTTTCATATAATTTTCAAATTCTTTTTTACTACATAACGTAGAGCAATTATCTCTCCAAAAATTATTTACATCTATTGAATTTAACTTAAATAAAATAAAAGTATTGGCATTGTTTCTTATTGAGCGTCGAGGGAGTTGAAAATATGATTGACTAAGATATATACAATTACAAGAAGAATGTCTCCCTCTTGTATAGTAGCTATCCATTACTGTTTGGTTTCTCTCATTAACACAATCATCAAAGATGACAAGGTTCTTTTTTGATTTATCTAAATCTTGAGGTGAAGGTATATCATCCGTATTATCACTGAGAATACAAGTTATGGGTTTCGATTTTGATTTCTGTGTATCACAAAATAATTGTATTATATCATCAATATTATAATCATTTAGTTTGTTTTGAAGTTTAAATAAACCGATAATGTCTTCCTTTTTAAGACCCGCATTAAAACCCTGTGAGAGTAGTTGATACTCGGGTTGAAAACTTGACTTTGTAAAAATTATTAAATTATCATAATCTAAAAAATTAGAACCAAGGAGCATCTTTAAAAGTAAACAGGTTTTTCCACATCCGCTTGAACCAACTATTAGACATCTCAATGAATTTGGAATGTTTTTATGGTTATTAAATTTTATCTTATTTTCCCAAACGGGTAAAAAATCATTCATTTATATATTTGGAAAACAAGTTATCCAACTTTTTTTGAGCTATTTGAGAAACTCTATATTTTATCCTGAGTTCGGGTTTAATTTCAAAATAATCCATTATTTTATTTATATAGTATCTTGTATTAACATTTCCATTAAAATTATTTTGAATAATAAATATCATTAAACCCTTATACATTTCCTCAATACAATTAGTCTCTTCCCTTGAAAGAAATGGTGTATTATCACCATAATGCTTAACATTCATCTCTCTTATTAATCTTGTAAAGTAATTCATTTTTGGTTCTAATTTAAAAGAGTTATATGTTTTTTTATATTTCTTATTATCATTAATTAGAATATAATCACAGAATAAACATTGTTTATATGAATCCTCATCATTAAGCCCCACTCTATCACAAGCCGGCCAATTCTCTAATTTATCATATGGAGAGTCTGGAAATTCTAAATATCCTTCAGAACTTATCATATTTATGTGGTAAATTTTTACTTAAACTAAACGCAAGTTTATTCATTAATAAATACAATGTTTCAAAGCACAAAAGACAAATTTCAATCAATCTCTACTTCGGTGGAAGATATAGAAAAATATGTCAAAGATGTTAAATTGAACAAAGATAAATATGGAAATTTTTGGGTAAAACCAGTTATGGAAAATAACATGAGCCCCTCTATTTCATTTAAAGGAAGAGCTCTAACTATACCTGGAAAGACATCCATTAAAGTAAATCTAACAAAAGTTTCTCCTCTACTCCTGGCAATTTATTCAAAGCTTGAAAAAGTGATTGACCACGATACTTTGAAAAAGAATGATAAGACCATTAATAATTCTAGAGGAGACATTTGTATTTTCTTTAATAATCCAAAGGGTGTAGATCTAAGTAAAATGAATGATGTTAATATTTCTGGTGAAATGTCATTTCGTTCTATGATAGTTAGAGATTATTTAAAGATAACTTTTGATATAAAAATTGTAGAGATTGAATCTGTTAATGAAAGAAAGTATATAGATATTGATGGGAATATTTTTCTTGCTAATTAAATATGAGTCAATGCAGCAGTGAAGATTTTACTATTTCATTGAACTCAGACGATAGTGATGATAGTATTTCATTGAACTTGGACGATGGTGATGATAGTATTTCATTGAACACAGATGATAGTTATGATACTAATAGTTTGTGCTCAAATGATAGTTATGAGAGTAGCTTTATTGATGACTCTGAGTATGATTCTGAGTATTCATGTGATAGTTATGACTTAGATGATTCTGAGTGAAAAAGTGTTTTAGTTTAAGCACAGTGATATATATAAAACGGAGCTGTAAAGCTCAAAAGTGTTTTATTTTAAGCACAGTGATATATATATAAAACACCACGTTTTCTCACGCTATAAATATGGTTTATTGTGATACTTGCGAGAAGGAAGTAAAATATTATAAACAACATATTCTCACCGCAAAACATACATACAACATTTTAAACAAACTTTCCCCTCTTCCACCTGAAACAAAACACTGTTCTACATGTAATAAAAATATCCTCAAGAAAGGCTTCAAAATACATCTTAAAACAAATCTACATTTATCAAATTTTATCACAACTAAAAACTCTGATGGAGCATTCAAAGGACATATTAAAATAAGAGTCTTTAACTTCAAACCTCCTGAACCAGAGTCTATAGTTGATGCTGTAGAAATAGTTAAACCTGCTGTTCAAACGTTGATTGAAAAAACACTAAAGGAAATGAAACCACTTAAATTTTATATGGGAGTAAAATTAGAAATGACAAAGGATGAAGGAGTTATAGATGCACCATACATGAGAACTGAGCCACACTTTATATCTTCATATCAAGATTTTAAAACATCAGGAGTCTATGATGAACTTATTAAACAAGAGCAAGATGTGGATAATTCAATCGTAGGAAGTGGATTCAATATAGGAAAAATTATTTACATAGACATTCATATTCTTAAATCAGATCCTCTAAAAGCTTCTTCTTACATTGATTTACCCAGTGTTATCAAAAATAGAAAAGCAGTTATCAATATCAAAAATAAAGACAATAAATGTTTTCTCTGGTCTATTTTAGCACACTTACATCCTCCACATTTTCATGATGAAAGAGTATCTCATTATAAAAAATATGAGAATACATTAAATACGAAAGATCTAAAGTTTCCGATGACTTTAAATGATATTCCTAAATTTGAAAAGATGAATAATTTATCAGTTAATGTTTATGGTCTAACAGAAACAAACAACATTCAGGTTTTAAAGCTTTCTGACAATTGTAAACAAACTCATATTAATCTTCTATATTTTAATTCAGACGAAAATTCACATTATACATACATCAAAGATATTGCTAAATTAATAAAACCACAAGTCTGTAAGAGAACAAATAAAATATATATTTGTTTGCGTTGTCTTAACTTCTTCAATTCACAAGAAAGATTAGATAAACATTCAAATTATTGTGGCGAACATAAATCAACGGTAATCAATATGCCTAAAGAAGGCTCAAAGATCACATTCAAAGATGAAAATAAAAAGATCAAACATCCATTTGTTATATATGCTGATTTTGAAAGTATTTTAGAAAAAATTGATACTGCTTCTCAAGATCCAAAAGAATCATACACAAATAAATATCAAAAACATACTCCTTGTGGTTTTTGTTATTATATCAAATCATCCGTTGGTGATAAATATAACAAGTTAGAGATGTATAGAGGCTCAAATACCCCAGAGGAGTTTGTGAAACGACTAGAAAAAGACTGTGTTCGATTAACCAAGATAATGAGAGAAACCAATAAACCAATGTCCTTAACAAGTAAAGAAAAAAGGGAATTTATAAAAAACAATGTCTGTCATATTTGTGAGGAGAAAATTGGTAAAGGTCTAAAGGTTAGAGACCATTGTCATCTCACTGGTAAATATAGAGGTCCGGCTCATCAAAGTTGTAATATTAATTATCAACTCCCCTCTTTCATTCCTGTCTTTCTTCATAACAACGCTCATTATGATACACATCTATTTATCAAGGAACTCTCAAAGACTTCTGGAAGTATCTCAGCAATTCCAAACACGGATCAGAAATACATTTCATTCACAAAAACAATTCACACATCTCCTATTACTCATATCAGATTTCTTGATACATTTAAATTCATGGCAAGTCCATTGGTTAACTTGGTTCAAAATCTAAAAGAGTTTCCATGTCTTTCAGAGTATTTTTTAGATAAAGATTTTCTAACACAAAAGGGAATTTACCCCTATGACTATATGGACTCATTTGAGAGATTCAATGAAACACAACTTCCTTCAAAAGAAAATTTCTATAACAAATTAAATAATAGTCATATATCTGATAAAGATTATGTACACGCACAAAATGTTTGGGAAAAATATAACATCAAGAATCTTGGCGAGTATCACGATTTGTATCTCAAAACTGATGTGCTTTTATTGGCCGATGTATTTGAAGCCTTTAGATCTGTTTGTCGCACTGGATATGGATTGGATCCTGCTCACTACTACACAGCACCTGGATTGGCCTGGAGTGCGATGTTGAAAATGACAAAACAAGATTTGGATTTGATAACCGATGTTGATATGCTTTTGATGATTGAAAAGGCAAAAAGAGGTGGAATTTCACAAGTCTGCTCGAGTAGATACGCAAAAGCAAATAACAAATATCTTCCAAATTATGATCCAACGAAAGAGAGTTCTTACTTGATGTACTATGACGCAAACAACCTGTATGGCTGGGCAATGTCTCAGGCTCTTCCTTATGGAAAACTTAGATGGGTAAAGGAAAAAGACTACAAAAACGTTTTACAAGATGTATGTATCTCTACACAAAAAGAATTGGATGAAGAAAAAGTTGGTTATTATTTTGAAATTGATTTAAAATATCCAGAGGAACTCCATAACCTACACAAAGATCTCCCATTTGCTTGTGAGAAAGAAAGTCCAAAGAAAGAATGGTTGAGTGATTATCAACGATCGTTTGATATAGGTGAATCAACAGAAAAATTACTTACTACATTATATAACAAGAAAAATTATGTTCTACACCAAAGAAATTTGCGACAATATTTATCAAAAGGTCTAAGAGTAGAGAAGATCCATAGGGTTCTAAAGTTCAATCAAAGTCATTGGTTAAAGGGGTACATTGATTTTAATACACAAAGAAGAACAGAGTCAAAAACAGATTTTGAGAAAGACTTTTATAAATTGATGAATAATGCGGTCTTTGGTAAGACTATGGAGAATGTGAGGAAAAGACAAAATATCAGACTATCAACATCTTGGGAACAAGCATCAAAATTAATTAATAGACCGAGTTTTACTCGAGCTGAGGTCTTTACTGAGAACTTTTGTGCGATCCATTTGATTAAAGAGAGTATTGAAATGAATAAACCTATTTATATTGGAACAACAATTCTTGATTTATCAAAGTCATTAATGTATGATTACTTTTATAATAACTTGAGGAAGAAATATCAAAATGATGTTAATCTACTTTATATGGATACAGATAGTTTTATTTTGAAAATTAATACCAACGATGTTTATTCAGACATGAAAAGAGACATTAATATCTATGACACGAGTAATTACAGTCCAGAGAGTGAGTTGTTCTCTTCTAAAAATAAAAAGGTGATTGGAAAGTTCAAGGATGAATTAGGAGGAAATGTTATGAGTGAATTTGTGGGATTGAGGTCAAAGGCTTATGCTTATAAATACATTGTGAATAACGTTGAAAAGACTGATAAGAAGTTAAAAGGTGTAAAGAAAAATGTTATTAAAGAAACAATAAACTTTAAGGATTATTATAACTGTTTAACAACAAAGAAAGAAGAGTTTAGAAAGATTAATGGAATAAGAAGTTATAAACATCAATTATATTCAGAAGAGATAAATAAGAAAGCATTGGGGGCTTTTGATGATAAGAGGTTTATTTTAGAAAATGGAATTGATAGTCTCCCTTATGGTTATATAAGTATATAAGTGATAAGATATATATATAAGTGATAAGATATATATAAGTGATAAGATATACATAAGTGATAAGATATATATAAGTGATAAGATATATATAAGTGATAAGTTAAAAAGGGGGGGGGGGGGGTTGGGGATTTTAACGGGCTACCGCCGCCTTTTTTACTATTATATAAATGATAGAACCAAGTATCAACCAGACTAAAGAGTGGAGGTGTAATCAACCTTGGTATATAAATGGAAAACATAATGAATGTGAAAAATATCAAATAGGTATAATTGAAAAGGCAACTGGTAAAAAAATTCACAAAACAAATAAGAGAATTAATTTAAATACCGGTGAATTGGGTAAAAAAGATGGAAATATTTTTGAGTGGACGGAAAACTTTGATGGTTGTCAGGAAAATATATACTTTAATTTTAAAATGGTATGTGGCACTGGAGGTGCTCAAACAAGAACATTGAGGGAGGTTTACCATTTTATCTTAGCTCAGTTAAAATATCTTAATAAAGAACCAAACTCAAACATATTTTTTGTTAATATATTAGATGGTGAAGAGAGTGGCAAGAGAATTAAATTATTTCCCACGCATAAACAAATATTTGTAGGGTCGTTGTTTGAGTGGGTTATATTCACCAGATGATATTAAGAGTAAAAGGTTAAAAGGTTCATAAGGTCAGAAGGATCACAGGTGTTTAAGTGGTCTAATGAATAAGGATAGCATGTCAAAAGGTTAGAAGGTTCGTAAAGAACAGGGTGAGAGAAATAGAGGTCTTTAGGGGCAATATGGAAGTGAATGGGTCAAAGATTAATCTGCCAGATGATATGTAGAAGAAGGATGATAGGTCTATAAGAGAAAACAAATATTTGTAGTGTTTGAGTGGTCTAATGAACAACATTAAGGATAGGTACTACAGACAAAAGGTTTATAAAGATGAGGGTGGGAGAAATAGAGGTGTTTATGATTTTTGAAAAAGACAAGGGGGTAAATGACATTAGATAGGGATTTCCCATGTTAAACGGAGGTGTCCCAGAAGCAACATTATTACACTACTAATACAAGTGCAAAAGTGGTTTCCTGCACCAACACAAGTGCGAAAAGTGGTTTTTCAACACTAACACAAGTGCGAAAAGTGGTTTTTCAACACTAACACAAGTGCGAAAAGTGGTTTTTTCCACACTAATACAAGTGCAAAAGTGGTTTCCTGCACCAACACAAGTGCGAAAAGTGGTTTTTCAACACTAACACAAGTGCGAAAAGTGGTTTTTCAACACCATCACAAGTGCAAAAAGTGTTTTTTCCACACTAATACAAGTGCAAAAGTGGTTTCCTGCACCAACACAAGTGCGAAAAGTGGTTTTTCAACACTAACACAAGTGCGAAAAGTGGTTTTTCAACACTAACACAAATGCGAAAAGTGGTTTTTCCACACAAATATAAGTGCAACAGTGGTTTCCTGCACCAACACAAGTGCGAAAAGTGGTTTTTCAACACTAACACAAGTGCGAAAAGTGGTTTTTCAACACTATCACAAGTGCAAAAAGTGTTTTTTCCACACTAATACGAGTGCAAAAGGGGTTTCCTGCACCAACACAGGTGCGAAAAGTGGTTTTTCAACACTAACACAAGTGCGAAAAGTGGTTTTTCAACACTAACACAAGTGCGAAAAGTGTTTTTTCCACACTAATACAAGTGCAAAAGTGGTTTCCTGCACCAACACAAGTGCGAAAAGTGGTTTTTCAACACTAACACAAGTGCGAAAAGTGGTTTTTCAACACTAACACAAGTGCGAAAAGTGGTTTTTCAACACTAACACAAGTGCGAAAAGTGGTTTTTCCACACTAATACAAGTGCAAAAGTGGTTTCCTGCACCAACACAAGTGCGAAAAGTGGTTTTTCAACACTAACACAAGTGCAAAAAGTATTTTTTCCACACTAATACAAGTGCGAAAAGTGGTTTTTCAACACTAACACAAGTGCGAAAAGTATTTTTTCCACACTAATACAAGTGCGAAAAGTGGTTTTTCAACACTAACACAAGTGCGAAAAGTGGTTTTTCAACACTAACACAAGTGCGAAAAGTGGTTTTTCAACACTAACACAAGTGCGAAAAGTGTTTTTTCCACACTAATACAAGTGCAAAAGTGGTTTCCTGCACCAACCCAAGTGCGAAAAGTGGTTTTTCAACACTAACACAAGTGCAAAAAGTGGTTTTTCAACACTAACACAAGTGCGAAAAGTGTTTTTTCCACACTAATACAAGTGCAAAAGTGGCTTCCTGCACCAACACAAGTGCGAAAAGTGGTTTTTCAACACTAACACAAGTGCGAAAAGTTGTTTTTCAACATTAACACAAGTGCGAAAAGTGGTTTTTCAACACTAACACAAGTGCGAAAAGTGGTTTTTCAACACTAACACAAGTGCGAAAAGTGGTTTTTCCACACTAATACAAGTGCAAAAGTGGTTTCCTGCACCAACACAAGTGCGAAAAGTGGTTTTTCAACACTAACACAAGTGCGAAAAGTGGTTTTTCAACACTATCACAAGTGCAAAAAGTGTTTTTTCCATACTAATACAAGTGCAAAAGTGGTTTCCTGCACCAACACAAGTGCGAAAAGTGGTTTTTCAACACTAACACAAGTGCGAAAAGTGGTTTTTCAACACTAACACAAGTGCGAAAAGTGTTTTTTCCACACTAATACAAGTGCAAAAGTGGTTTCCTGCACCAACACAAGTGCGAAAAGTGGTTTTTCAACACTAACACAAGTGCGAAAAGTGGTTTTTCAACACTAACACAAGTGCGAAAAGTGGTTTTTCAACACTAACACAAGTGCGAAAAGTGGTTTTTCCACACTAATACAAGTGCAAAAGTGGTTTCCTGCACCAACACAAGTGCGAAAAGTGGTTTTTCAACACTAACACAAGTGCGAAAAGTGGTTTTTCAACACTAACACAAGTGCGAAAAGTGGTTTTTCCACACTAATACAAGTGCAAAAGTGGTTTCCTGCACCAACAGAAGTGCGAAAAGTGTTTTTTCAACACTAACACAAGTGCAAAAAGTGGTTTTTCAACATTATCACAAGTGCAAAAAGTGTTTTTTCCACACTAATACAAGTGCAAAAGTGGTTTCCTGCACCAACACAAGTGCGAAAAGTGGTTTTTCAACACTAACAAAAGTGCGAAAAGTGGTTTTTCAACACTAACTTAAGTGCGAAAAGTGGTTATTTCCACACTAATACAAGTGCAAAAGTGGTTTCCTGCACCAACACAAGTGCGAAAAGTGGTTTTTCAACACTAACACAAGCGCGAAAAGTGGTTTTTCAACACTAACACAAGTGCGAAAAGTGTTTTTTCCACACTAATACAAGTGCAAAAGTGGTTTCCTGCACCAACACGAGTGCGAAAAGTGGTTTTTCAACACTAACACAAGTGCGAAAAGTGGTTTTTCAACACTAACACAAGTGCGAAAAGTGGTTTTTCAACACTAACACAAGTGCGAAAAGTGGTTTTTCCACACTAATACAAGTGTAAAAGTGGTTTCCTGCACCAACACAAGTGCGAAAAGTGGTTTTTCAACACTAACACAAGTGCGAAAAGTGTTTTTTCCACACTAATACAAGTGCAAAAGTGGTTTCCTGCACCAACACAAGTGCGAAAAGTGGTTTTTCAACACTAACACAAGTGCGAAAAGTGGTTTTTCAACACTAACACAAGTGCGAAAAGTGGTTTTTCAACACTAACACAAGTGCGAAAAGTGGTTTTTCCACACTAATACAAGTGCAAAAGTGGTTTCCTGCACCAACACAAGTGCGAAAAGTGGTTTTTCAACACTAACACAAGTGCAAAAAGTATTTTTTCCACACTAATACAAGTGCGAAAAGTGGTTTTTCAACACTAACACAAGTGCGAAAAGTATTTTTTCCACACTAATACAAGTGCGAAAAGTGGTTTTTCAACACTAACACAAGTGCGAAAAGTGGTTTTTCAACACTAACACAAGTGTGAAAAGTGGTTTTTCAACACTAACACAAGTGCGAAAAGTGTTTTTTCCACACTAATACAAGTGCAAAAGTGGTTTCCTGCACCAACCCAAGTGCGAAAAGTGGTTTTTCAACACTAACACAAGTGCAAAAAGTGGTTTTTCAACACTAACACAAGTGCGAAAAGTGTTTTTTCCACACTAATACAAGTGCAAAAGTGGCTTCCTGCACCAACACAAGTGCGAAAAGTGGTTTTTCAACACTAACACAAGTGCGAAAAGTTGTTTTTCAACATTAACACAAGTGCGAAAAGTGGTTTTTCAACACTAACACAAGTGCGAAAAGTGGTTTTTCAACACTAACACAAGTGCGAAAAGTGTTTTTTCCACACTAATACAAGTGCAAAAGTGGTTTCCTGCACCAACACAAGTGCGAAAAGTGGTTTTTCAACACTAACACAAGTGCGAAAAGTGGTTTTTCAACACTATCACAAGTGCAAAAAGTGTTTTTTCCATACTAATACAAGTGCAAAAGTGGTTTCCTGCACCAACACAAGTGCGAAAAGTGGTTTTTCAACACTAACACAAGTGCGAAAAGTGGTTTTTCAACACTAACACAAGTGCGAAAAGTGTTTTTTCCACACTAATACAAGTGCAAAAGTGGTTTCCTGCACCAACACAAGTGCGAAAAGTGGTTTTTCAACACTAACACAAGTGCGAAAAGTGGTTTTTCAACACTAACACAAGTGCGAAAAGTGGTTTTTCAACACTAACACAAGTGCGAAAAGTGGTTTTTCCACACTAATACAAGTGCAAAAGTGGTTTCCTGCACCAACACAAGTGCGAAAAGTGGTTTTTCAACACTAACACAAGTGCGAAAAGTGGTTTTTCAACACTAACACAAGTGCGAAAAGTGGTTTTTCCACACTAATACAAGTGCAAAAGTGGTTTCCTGCACCAACAGAAGTGCGAAAAGTGTTTTTTCAACACTAACACAAGTGCAAAAAGTGGTTTTTCAACATTATCACAAGTGCAAAAAGTGTTTTTTCCACACTAATACAAGTGCAAAAGTGGTTTCCTGCACCAACACAAGTGCGAAAAGTGGTTTTTCAACACTAACTTATGTGCGAAAAGTGGTTTTTCCACACTAATACAAGTGCAAAAGTGGTTTCCTGCACCAACACAAGTGCGAAAAGTGGTTTTTCAACACTAACACAAGCGCGAAAAGTGGTTTTTCAACACTAACACAAGTGCGAAAAGTGTTTTTTCCACACTAATACAAGTGCAAAAGTGGTTTCCTGCACCAACACGAGTGCGAAAAGTGGTTTTTCAACACTAACACAAGTGCGAAAAGTGGTTTTTCAACACTAACACAAGTGCGAAAAGTGGTTTTTCAATACTAACACAACTGCGAAAAGTGGTTTTTCCACACTAATACAAGTGTAAAAGTGGTTTCCTGCACCAACACAAGTGCGAAAAGTGGTTTTTCAACACTAACACAAGTGCGAAAAGTGGTTTATCAACACTATCACAAGTGCAAAAAGTGTTTTTTCCACACTAATACAAGTGCAAAAGTGGTTTCCTGCACCAACACAAGTGCGAAAAGTGGTTTTTCAACACTAACACAAGTGCGAAAAGTGTTTTTTCCACACTAATACAAGTGCAAAAGTGGTTTCCTGCACCAACACAAGTGCGAAAAGTGGTTTTTCAACACTAACACAAGTGCGAAAAGTGGTTTTTCAACACTAAGACAAGTGCGAAAAGTGGTTTCCTGCACCAACACAAGTGCGAAAAGTGGTTTTTCAACACTAACGCAAGTGCGAAAAGTGGTTTTTCAACACTATCACAAGTGCAAAAAGTGTTTTTTCCACACTAATACAAGTGCAAAAGTGGTTTCCTGCACCAACACAAGTGCGAAAAGTGGTTTTTCAACACTAACACAAGTGCGAAAAATGGTTTTTCAACACTAACACAAGTGCGAAAAGTGGTTTTTCCACACTAATACAAGTGCAAAAGTGGTTTCCTGCACCAACACAAGTGCGAAAAGTGGTTTTTAAACACTAACACAAGTGCGAAAAGTGGTTTTTCAACACTATCACAAGTTCAAAAAGTGTTTTTTCCACACTAATACAAGTGCAAAAGTGGTTTCCTGCACCAACACAAGTGCGAAAAGTGGTTTTTCAACACTAACACAAGTGCGAAAAGTGGTTTTTCAACACTAACACAAGTGCGAAAAGTGTTTTTTCCACACTAATACAAGTGCAAAAGTGGTTTCCTGCACCAACACAAGTGCGAAAAGTGGTTTTTCAACACTAACACAAGTGCGAAAAGTGGTTTTTCAACACTAACACAAGTGCGAAAAGTGGTTTTTCAACACTAACACAAGTGCGAAAAGTGGTTTTTCCACACTAATACAAGTGCAAAAGTGGTTTCCTGCACCAACACAAGTGCAAAAAGTGGTTTTTCAACACTAACACAAGTGCGAAAAGTGGTTTTTCAACACTATCACAAGTGCAAAAAGTGTTTTTTCCACACTAATACAAGTGCAAAAGTGGTTTCCTGCACCAACACAAGTGCGAAAAGTGGTTTTTCAACACTAACACAAGTGCGAAAAGTGGTTTTTCAACACTAACACAAGTGCGAAAAGTGTTTTTTCCACACTAATACAAGTGCAAAAGTGGTTTTCTGCACCAACACAAGTGCGAAAAGTGGTTTTTCAACACTAACACAAGTGCGAAAAGTGGTTTTTCAACATTAACACTCGTGCGAAAAGTGGTTTTTCAACACTAACACAAGTGCGAAAAGTGGTTTTTCCACACTAATACAAGTGCAAAAGTGGTTTCCTGCAACAACACAAGTGCGAAAAGTGGTTTTTCAACACTAACACAAGTGTGAAAAGTGGATTTTCAACACTATCACAAGTGCAAAAAGTGTTTTTTCCACACTAATACAAGTGCAAAAGTGGTTTCCTGCACCAACACAAGTGCGAAAAGTGGTTTTTCAACACTAACACAAGTGCGAAAAGTGGTTTTTCAACACTAACACAAGTGTGAAAAGTGGTTTTTCAACACTATCACAAGTGCAAAAAGTGTTTTTCCACGCTAATACAAGTGCAAAAGTGGTTTCCTGCACCAACACAAGTGCGAAAAGTGGTTTTTCAACACTAACACAAGTGCGAAAAGTGGTTTTTCAACACTAACACAAGTGCGAAAAGTGTTTTTTCCACACTAATACAAGTGCAAAAGTGGTTTCCTGCACCAACACAAGTGCGAAAAGTGGTTTTTCAACACTAACACAAGTGCGAAAAGTGGTTTTTCAACACTATCACAAGTACAAAAAGTGTTTTTTCCACACTAATACAAGTGCAAAAGTGGTTTCCTGCACCAACACAAGTGCGAAAAGTGGTTTTTCAACACTAACACAAGTGCTAAAAGTGGTTTTTCAACACTAACACAAGTGCGAAAAGTGGTTTTTCCACACTAATACAAGTGCAAAAGTGGTTTCCTGCACCAACACAAGTGCGAAAAGTGGTTTTTCAACACTAACACAAGTGCAAAAAGTGGTTTTCAACACTATCACAAGTGCAAAAAGTGTTTTTTCCACACTAATACAAGTGCAAAAGTGGTTTCCTGCACCAACACAAGTGCGAAAAGTGGTTTTTCAACACTAACACAAGTGCAAAAAGTGTTTTTTCCACACTAATACAAGTGCAAAAGTGGTTTCCTGCACCAACACAAGTGCGAAAAGTGGTTTTTCAACACTAACACAAGTGCAAAAAGTGTTTTTTCCACACTAATACAAGTGCAAAAGTGGTTTCCTGCACCAACACAGTGCAAAAACAGGTTTTTCAACACTATCACAAGTGCAAAAAGTGTTTTTTCCACACTAATACAAGTGCAAAAGTGGTTTCCTGCACCAACACAAGTGCGAAAAGTGGTTTTTCAACACTAACACAAGTGCGAAAAGTGGTTTTTCAACACTAACACAAGTGCGAAAAGTGGTTTTTCCACACTAATACAAGTGCAAAAGTGGTTTCCTGCACCAACACAAGTGCGAAAAGTGGTTTTTCAACACTAACACAAGTGCGAAAAGTGGTTTTTCAACACCATCACAAGTGCAAAAAGTGTTTTTTCCACACTAATACAAGTGCAAAAGTGGTTTCCTGCACCAACACAAGTGCGAAAAGTGGTTTTTCAACACTAACACAAGTGCGAAAAGTGGTTTTTCAACACTAACACAAGTGCGAAAAGTGGTTTTTCCACACAAATATAAGTGCAACAGTGGTTTCCTGCACCAACACAAGTGCGAAAAGTGGTTTTTCAACACTAACACAAGTGCGAAAAGTGGTTTTTCAACACTATCACAAGTGCGAAAAGTGGTTTTTCAACACTAACACAAGTGCGAAAAGTGTTTTTTCCACACTAATACAAGTGCAAAAGTGGTTTCCTGCACCAACACAAGTGCGAAAAGTGGTTTTTCAACACTAACACAAGTGCAAAAAGTGGGTTTTCAACACTATCACAAGTGCAAAAAGTGTTTTTTCCACACTAATACAAGTGCAAAAGTGGTTTCCTGCACCAACACAAGTGCGAAAAGTGGTTTTTCAACACTAACACAAGTGCGAAAAGTGGTTTTTCAACACTAACACAAGTGCGAAAAGTGGTTTTTCCACACTAATACAAGTGCAAAAGTGGTTTCCTGCACCAACACAAGTGCGAAAAGTGGTTTTTCAACACTAACACAAGTGCGAAAAGTGGTTTTTCAACACCATCACAAGTGCAAAAAGTGTTTTTTCCACACTAATACAAGTGCAAAAGTGGTTTCCTGCACCAACACATGTGCGAAAAGTGGTTTTTCAACACTAACACAAGTGCGAAAAGTGGTTTTTCAACACTAACACAAGTGCAAAAAGTGGTTTTTCCACACAAATATAAGTGCAACAGTGGTTTCCTGCACCAACACAAGTGCGAAAAGTGGTTTTTCAACACTAACACAAGTGCGAAAAGTGGTTTTTCAACACTATCACAAGTGCAAAAAGTGTTTTTTCCACACTAATACGAGTGCAAAAGGGGTTTCCTGCACCAACACAGGTGCGAAAAGTGGTTTTTCAACACTAACACAAGTGCGAAACGTGGTTTTTCAACACTAACACAAGTGCGAAAAGTGGTTTTTCCACACTAATACAAGTGCAAAAGTGGTTTCCTGCACCAACACAAGTGCGAAAAGTGGTTTTTCAACACTAACACAAGTGCGAAAAGTGGTTTTTCAACACTAACACAAGTGCGAAAAGTGGTTTTTCCACACTAATACAAGTGCAAAAGTGGTTTCCTGCACCAACAGAAGTGCGAAAAGTGTTTTTTCAACACTAACACAAGTGCAAAAAGTGGTTTTTCAACATTATCACAAGTGCAAAAAGTGTTTTTTCCACACTAATACAAGTGCAAAAGTGGTTTCCTGCACCAACACAAGTGCGAAAAGTGGTTTTTCAACACTAACTTATGTGCGAAAAGTGGTTTTTCCACACTAATACAAGTGCAAAAGTGGTTTCCTGCACCAACACAAGTGCGAAAAGTGGTTTTTCAACACTAACACAAGCGCGAAAAGTGGTTTTTCAACACTAACACAAGTGCGAAAAGTGTTTTTTCCACACTAATACAAGTGCAAAAGTGGTTTCCTGCACCAACACGAGTGCGAAAAGTGGTTTTTCAACACTAACACAAGTGCGAAAAGTGGTTTTTCCACACTAATACAAGTGTAAAAGTGGTTTCCTGCACTAACACAAGTGCGAAAAGTGGTTTTTCAATACTAACACAACTGCGAAAAGTGGTTTTTCCACACTAATACAAGTGTAAAAGTGGTTTCCTGCACCAACACAAGTGTGAAAAGTGGTTTTTCAACACTAACACAAGTGCGAAAAGTGGTTTATCAACACTATCACAAGTGCAAAAAGTGTTTTTTCCACACTAATACAAGTGCAAAAGTGGTTTCCTGCACCAACACAAGTGCGAAAAGTGGTTTTTCAACACTAACACAAGTGCGAAAAGTGTTTTTTCCACACTAATACAAGTGCAAAAGTGGTTTCCTGCACCAACACAAGTGCGAAAAGTGGTTTTTCAACACTAACACAAGTGCGAAAAGTGGTTTTTCAACACTAAGACAAGTGCGAAAAGTGGTTTCCTGCACCAACACAAGTGCGAAAAGTGGTTTTTCAACACTAACGCAAGTGCGAAAAGTGGTTTTTCAACACTATCACAAGTGCAAAAAGTGTTTTTTCCACACTAATACAAGTGCAAAAGTGGTTTCCTGCACCAACACAAGTGCGAAAAGTGGTTTTTCAACACTAACACAAGTGCGAAAAATGGTTTTTCAACACTAACACAAGTGCGAAAAGTGGTTTTTCCACACTAATACAAGTGCAAAAGTGGTTTCCTGCACCAACACAAGTGCGAAAAGTGGTTTTTAAACACTAACACAAGTGCGAAAAGTGGTTTTTCAACACTATCACAAGTTCAAAAAGTGTTTTTTCCACACTAATACAAGTGCAAAAGTGGTTTCCTGCACCAACACAAGTGCGAAAAGTGGTTTTTCAACACTAACACAAGTGCGAAAAGTGGTTTTTCAACACTAACACAAGTGCGAAAAGTGTTTTTTTCCACACTAATACAAGTGCAAAAGTGGTTTCCTGCACCAACACAAGTGCGAAAAGTGGTTTTTCAACACTAACACAAGTGCGAAAAGTGGTTTTTCAACACTAACACAAGTGCGAAAAGTGGTTTTTCAACACTAACACAAGTGCGAAAAGTGGTTTTTCCACACTAATACAAGTGCAAAAGTGGTTTCCTGCACCAACACAAGTGCAAAAAGTGGTTTTTCAACACTAACACAAGTGCGAAAAGTGGTTTTTCAACACTATCACAAGTGCAAAAAGTGTTTTTTCCACACTAATACAAGTGCAAAAGTGGTTTCCTGCACCAACACAAGTGCGAAAAGTGGTTTTTCAACACTAACACAAGTGCGAAAAGTGGTTTTTCAACACTAACACAAGTGCGAAAAGTGTTTTTTCCACACTAATACAAGTGCAAAAGTGGTTTTCTGCACCAACACAAGTGCGAAAAGTGGTTTTTCAACACTAACACAAGTGCGAAAAGTGGTTTTTCAACATTAACACTAGTGCGAAAAGTGGTTTTTCAACACTAACACAAGTGCGAAAAGTGGTTTTTCCACACTAATACAAGTGCAAAAGTGGTTTCCTGCAACAACACAAGTGCGAAAAGTGGTTTTTCAACACTAACACAAGTGCGAAAAGTGGTTTTTCAACACTAACACAAGTGTGAAAAGTGGTTTTTCAACACTATCACAAGTGCAAAAAGTGTTTTTCCACGCTAATACAAGTGCAAAAGTGGTTTCCTGCACCAACACAAGTGCGAAAAGTGGTTTTTCAACACTAACACAAGTGCGAAAAGTGGTTTTTCAACACTAACACAAGTGCGAAAAGTGTTTTTTCCACACTAATACAAGTGCAAAAGTGGTTTCCTGCACCAACACAAGTGCGAAAAGTGGTTTTTCAACACTAACACAAGTGCGAAAAGTGGTTTTTCAACACTATCACAAGTACAAAAAGTGTTTTTTCCACACTAATACAAGTGCAAAAGTGGTTTCCTGCACCAACACAAGTGCGAAAAGTGGTTTTTCAACACTAACACAAGTGCTAAAAGTGGTTTTTCAACACTAACACAAGTGCGAAAAGTGGTTTTTCCACACTAATACAAGTGCAAAAGTGGTTTCCTGCACCAACACAAGTGCGAAAAGTGGTTTTTCAACACTAACACAAGTGCAAAAAGTGGTTTTCAACACTATCACAAGTGCAAAAAGTGTTTTTTCCACACTAATACAAGTGCAAAAGTGGTTTCCTGCACCAACACAAGTGCGAAAAGTGGTTTTTCAACACTAACACAAGTGCAAAAAGTGTTTTTTCCACACTAATACAAGTGCAAAAGTGGTTTCCTGCACCAACACAAGTGCGAAAAGTGGTTTTTCAACACTAACACAAGTGCAAAAAGTGTTTTTTCCACACTAATACAAGTGCAAAAGTGGTTTCCTGCACCAACACAGTGCAAAAACTGGTTTTTCAACACTATCACAAGTGCAAAAAGTGTTTTTTCCACACTAATACAAGTGCAAAAGTGGTTTCCTGCACCAACACAAGTGCGAAAAGTGGTTTTTCAACACTAACACAAGTGCGAAAAGTGGTTTTTCAACACTAACACAAGTGCGAAAAGTGGTTTTTCCACACTAATACAAGTGCAAAAGTGGTTTCCTGCACCAACACAAGTGCGAAAAGTGGTTTTTCAACACTAACACAAGTGCGAAAAGTGGTTTTTCAACACCATCACAAGTGCAAAAAGTGTTTTTTCCACACTAATACAAGTGCAAAAGTGGTTTCCTGCACCAACACAAGTGCGAAAAGTGGTTTTTCAACACTAACACAAGTGCGAAAAGTGGTTTTTCAACACTAACACAAGTGCGAAAAGTGGTTTTTCCACACAAATATAAGTGCAACAGTGGTTTCCTGCACCAACACAAGTGCGAAAAGTGGTTTTTCAACACTAACACAAGTGCGAAAAGTGGTTTTTCAACACTATCACAAGTGCGAAAAGTGGTTTTTCAACACTAACACAAGTGCGAAAAGTGTTTTTTCCACACTAATACAAGTGCAAAAGTGGTTTCCTGCACCAACACAAGTGCGAAAAGTGGTTTTTCAACACTAACACAAGTGCAAAAAGTGGGTTTTCAACACTATCACAAGTGCAAAAAGTGTTTTTTCCACACTAATACAAGTGCAAAAGTGGTTTCCTGCACCAACACAAGTGCGAAAAGTGGTTTTTCAACACTAACACAAGTGCGAAAAGTGGTTTTTCAACACTAACACAAGTGCGAAAAGTGGTTTTTCCACACTAATACAAGTGCAAAAGTGGTTTCCTGCACCAACACAAGTGCGAAAAGTGGTTTTTCAACACTAACACAAGTGCGAAAAGTGGTTTTTCAACACCATCACAAGTGCAAAAAGTGTTTTTTCCACACTAATACAAGTGCAAAAGTGGTTTCCTGCACCAACACATGTGCGAAAAGTGGTTTTTCAACACTAACACAAGTGCGAAAAGTGGTTTTTCAACACTAACACAAGTGCAAAAAGTGGTTTTTCCACACAAATATAAGTGCAACAGTGGTTTCCTGCACCAACACAAGTGCGAAAAGTGGTTTTTCAACACTAACACAAGTGCGAAAAGTGGTTTTTCAACACTATCACAAGTGCAAAAAGTGTTTTTTCCACACTAATACGAGTGCAAAAGGGGTTTCCTGCACCAACACAGGTGCGAAAAGTGGTTTTTCAACACTAACACAAGTGCGAAAAGTGGTTTTTCAACACTAACACAAGTGCGAAAAGTGTTTTTTCCACACTAATACAAGTGCAAAAGTGGTTTCCTGCACCAACACAAGTGCGAAAAGTGGTTTTTCAACACTAACACAAGTGCGAAAAGTGGTTTTTCAACACTAACACAAGTGCGAAAAGTGGTTTTTCAACACTAACACAAGTGCGAAAAGTGGTTTTTCCACACTAATACAAGTGCAAAAGTGGTTTCCTGCACCAACACAAGTGCGAAAAGTGGTTTTTCAACACTAACACAAGTGCAAAAAGTATTTTTTCCACACTAATACAAGTGCGAAAAGTGGTTTTTCAACACTAACACAAGTGCGAAAAGTATTTTTTCCACACTAATACAAGTGCGAAAAGTGGTTTTTCAACACTAACACAAGTGCGAAAAGTGGTTTTTCAACACTAACACAAGTGCGAAAAGTGGTTTTTCAACACTAACACAAGTGCGAAAAGTGTTTTTTCCACACTAATACAAGTGCAAAAGTGGTTTCCTGCACCAACCCAAGTGCGAAAAGTGGTTTTTCAACACTAACACAAGTGCAAAAAGTGGTTTTTCAACACTAACACAAGTGCGAAAAGTGTTTTTTCCACACTAATACAAGTGCAAAAGTGGCTTCCTGCACCAACACAAGTGCGAAAAGTGGTTTTTCAACACTAACACAAGTGCGAAAAGTTGTTTTTCAACATTAACACAAGTGCGAAAAGTGGTTTTTCAACACTAACACAAGTGCGAAAAGTGGTTTTTCAACACTAACACAAGTGCGAAAAGTGGTTTTTCCACACTAATACAAGTGCAAAAGTGGTTTCCTGCACCAACACAAGTGCGAAAAGTGGTTTTTCAACACTAACACAAGTGCGAAAAGTGGTTTTTCAACACTATCACAAGTGCAAAAAGTGTTTTTTCCATACTAATACAAGTGCAAAAGTGGTTTCCTGCACCAACACAAGTGCGAAAAGTGGTTTTTCAACACTAACACAAGTGCGAAAAGTGGTTTTTCAACACTAACACAAGTGCGAAAAGTGTTTTTTCCACACTAATACAAGTGCAAAAGTGGTTTCCTGCACCAACACAAGTGCGAAAAGTGGTTTTTCAACACTAACACAAGTGCGAAAAGTGGTTTTTCAACACTAACACAAGTGCGAAAAGTGGTTTTTCAACAATAACACAAGTGCGAAAAGTGGTTTTTCCACACTAATACAAGTGCAAAAGTGGTTTCCTGCACCAACACAAGTGCGAAAAGTGGTTTTTCAACACTAACACAAGTGCGAAAAGTGGTTTTTCAACACTAACACAAGTGCGAAAAGTGGTTTTTCCACACTAATACAAGTGCAAAAGTGGTTTCCTGCACCAACAGAAGTGCGAAAAGTGTTTTTTCAACACTAACACAAGTGCAAAAAGTGGTTTTTCAACATTATCACAAGTGCAAAAAGTGTTTTTTCCACACTAATACAAGTGCAAAAGTGGTTTCCTGCACCAACACAAGTGCGAAAAGTGGTTTTTCAACACTAACACAAGTGCGAAAAGTGGTTTTTCAACACTAACTTAAGTGCGAAAAGTGGTTTTTCCACACTAATACAAGTGCAAAAGTGGTTTCCTGCACCAACACAAGTGCGAAAAGTGGTTTTTCAACACTAACACAAGCGCGAAAAGTGGTTTTTCAACACTAACACAAGTGCGAAAAGTGTTTTTTCCACACTAATACAAGTGCAAAAGTGGTTTCCTGCACCAACACAAGTGCGAAAAGTGGTTTTTCAACACTAACACAAGTGCGAAAAGTGTTTTTTCCACACTAATACAAGTGCAAAAGTGGTTTCCTGCACCAACACAAGTGCGAAAAGTGGTTTTTCAACACTAACACAAGTGCGAAAAGTGGTTTTTCAACACTAACACAAGTGCGAAAAGTGGTTTTTCAACACTAACACAAGTGCGAAAAGTGGTTTTTCCACACTAATACAAGTGCAAAAGTGGTTTCCTGCACCAACACAAGTGCGAAAAGTGGTTTTTCAACACTAACACAAGTGCAAAAAGTATTTTTTCCACACTAATACAAGTGCGAAAAGTGGTTTTTCAACACTAACACAAGTGCGAAAAGTATTTTTTCCACACTAATACAAGTGCGAAAAGTGGTTTTTCAACACTAACACAAGTGCGAAAAGTGGTTTTTCAACACTAACACAAGTGCGAAAAGTGGTTTTTCAACACTAACACAAGTGCGAAAAGTGTTTTTTCCACACTAATACAAGTGCAAAAGTGGTTTCCTGCACCAACCCAAGTGCGAAAAGTGGTTTTTCAACACTAACACAAGTGCAAAAAGTGGTTTTTCAACACTAACACAAGTGCGAAAAGTGTTTTTTCCACACTAATACAAGTGCAAAAGTGGCTTCCTGCACCAACACAAGTGCGAAAAGTGGTTTTTCAACACTAACACAAGTGCGAAAAGTTGTTTTTCAACATTAACACAAGTGCGAAAAGTGGTTTTTCAACACTAACACAAGTGCGAAAAGTGGTTTTTCAACACTAACACAAGTGCGAAAAGTGGTTTTTCCACACTAATACAAGTGCAAAAGTGGTTTCCTGCACCAACACAAGTGCGAAAAGTGGTTTTTCAACACTAACACAAGTGCGAAAAGTGGTTTTTCAACACTATCACAAGTGCAAAAAGTGTTTTTTCCATACTAATACAAGTGCAAAAGTGGTTTCCTGCACCAACACAAGTGCGAAAAGTGGTTTTTCAACACTAACACAAGTGCGAAAAGTGGTTTTTCAACACTAACACAAGTGCGAAAAGTGTTTTTTCCACACTAATACAAGTGCAAAAGTGGTTTCCTGCACCAACACAAGTGCGAAAAGTGGTTTTTCAACACTAACACAAGTGCGAAAAGTGGTTTTTCAACACTAACACAAGTGCGAAAAGTGGTTTTTCAACACTAACACAAGTGCGAAAAGTGGTTTTTTCCACACTAATACAAGTGCAAAAGTGGTTTCCTGCACCAACACAAGTGCGAAAAGTGGTTTTTCAACACTAACACAAGTGCGAAAAGTGGTTTTTCAACACTAACACAAGTGCGAAAAGTGGTTTTTCCACACTAATACAAGTGCAAAAGTGGTTTCCTGCACCAACAGAAGTGCGAAAAGTGTTTTTTCAACACTAACACAAGTGCAAAAAGTGGTTTTTCAACATTATCACAAGTGCAAAAAGTGTTTTTTCCACACTAATACAAGTGCAAAAGTGGTTTCCTGCACCAACACAAGTGCGAAAAGTGGTTTTTCAACACTAACACAAGTGCGAAAAGTGGTTTTTCAACACTAACTTAAGTGCGAAAAGTGGTTTTTCCACACTAATACAAGTGCAAAAGTGGTTTCCTGCACCAACACAAGTGCGAAAAGTGGTTTTTCAACACTAACACAAGCGCGAAAAGTGGTTTTTCAACACTAACACAAGTGTGAAAAGTGTTTTTTCCACACTAATACAAGTGCAAAAGTGGTTTCCTGCACCAACACGAGTGCGAAAAGTGGTTTTTCAACACTAACACAAGTGCGAAAAGTGGTTTTTCAACACTAACACAAGTGCAAAAAGTGGTTTTTCAACACTAACACAAGTGCGAAAAGTGGTTTTTCCACACTAATACAAGTGTAAAAGTGGTTTCCTGCACCAACACAAGTGCGAAAAGTGGTTTTTCAACACTAACACAAGTGCGAAAAGTGGTTTATCAACACTATCACAAGTGCAAAAAGTGTTTTTTCCACACTAATACAAGTGCAAAAGTGGTTTCCTGCACCAACACAAGTGCGAAAAGTGGTTTTTCAACACTAACACAAGTGCGAAAAGTGTTTTATCCACACTAATACAAGTGCAAAAGTGGTTTCCTGCACCAACACAAGTGCGAAAAGTGGTTTTACAACACTAACACAAGTGCGAAAAGTGGTTTTTCAACACTAACACAAGTGCGAAAAGTGGTTTTTCAACACTAACACAAGTGCGAAAAGTGGTTTTTCAACACTAAGACAAGTGCGAAAAGTGGTTTCCTGCACCAACACAAGTGCGAAAAGTGGTTTTTCAACACTAACACAAGTGCGAAAAGTGGTTTTTCAACACTATCACAAGTGCAAAAAGTGTTTTTTCCACACTAATACAAGTGCAAAAGTGGTTTCCTGCACCAACACAAGTGCGAAAAGTGGTTTTTCAACACTAACACAAGTGCGAAAAATGGTTTTTCAACACTAACACAAGTGCGAAAAGTGGTTTTTCCACACTAATACAAGTGCAAAAGTGGTTTCCTGCACCAACACAAGTGCGAAAAGTGGTTTTTAAACACTAACACAAGTGCGAAAAGTGGTTTTTCAACACTATCACAAGTGCAAAAAGTGTTTTTTCCACACTAATACAAGTGCAAAAGTGGTTTCCTGCACCAACACAAGTGCGAAAAGTGGTTTTTCAACACTAACACAAGTGCGAAAAGTGGTTTTTCAACACTAACACAAGTGCGAAAAGTGTTTTTTCCACAATAATACAAGTGCAAAAGTGGTTTCCTGCACCAACACAAGTGCGAAAAGTGGTTTTTCAACACTAACACAAGTGCGAAAAATGGTTTTTCAACACTAACACAAGTGCGAAAAGTGGTTTTTCCACACTAATACAAGTGCAAAAGTGGTTTCCTGCACCAACACAAGTGCGAAAAGTGGTTTTTAAACACTAACACAAGTGCGAAAAGTGGTTTTTCAACACTATCACAAGTTCAAAAAGTGTTTTTTCCACACTAATACAAGTGCAAAAGTGGTTTCCTGCACCAACACAAGTGCGAAAAGTGGTTTTTCAACACTAACACAAGTGCGAAAAGTGGTTTTTCAACACTAACACAAGTGCGAAAAGTGTTTTTTCCACACTAATACAAGTGCAAAAGTGGTTTCCTGCACCAACACAAGTGCGAAAAGTGGTTTTTCAACACTAACACAAGTGCGAAAAGTGGTTTTTCAACACTAACACAAGTGCGAAAAGTGGTTTTTCAACACTAACACAAGTGCGAAAAGTGGTTTTTCCACACTAATACAAGTGCAAAAGTGGTTTCCTGCACCAACACAAGTGCAAAAAGTGGTTTTTCAACACTAACACAAGTGCGAAAAGTGGTTTTTCAACACTATCACAAGTGCAAAAAGTGTTTTTTCCACACTAATACAAGTGCAAAAGTGGTTTCCTGCACGTACAAGTGCGAAAAGTGGTTTTTCAACACTAACACAAGTGCGAAAAGTGGTTTTTCAACACTAACACAAGTGTGAAAAGTGTTTTTTCCACACTAATACAAGTGCAAAAGTGGTTTTCTGCACCAACACAAGTGCGAAAAGTGGTTTTTCAACACTAACACAAGTGCGAAAAGTGGTTTTTCAACATTAACACTAGTGCGAAAAGTGGTTTTTCAACACTAACACAAGTGCGAAAAGTGGTTTTTCCACACTAATACAAGTGCAAAAGTGGTTTCCTGCAACAACACAAGTGCGAAAAGTGGTTTTTCAACACTAACACAAGTGTGAAAAGTGGATTTTCAACACTATCACAAGTGCAAAAAGTGTTTTTTCCACACTAATACAAGTGCAAAAGTGGTTTCCTGCACCAACACAAGTGCGAAAAGTGGTTTTTCAACACTAACACAAGTGCGAAAAGTGGTTTTTCAACACTAACACAAGTGTGAAAAGTGGTTTTTCAACACTATCACAAGTGCAAAAAGTGTTTTTCCACGCTAATACAAGTGCAAAAGTGGTTTCCTGCACCAACACAAGTGCGAAAAGTGGTTTTTCAACACTAACACAAGTGCGAAAAGTGGTTTTTCAACACTAACACAAGTGCGAAAAGTGTTTTTTCCACACTAATACAAGTGCAAAAGTGGTTTCCTGCACCAACACAAGTGCGAAAAGTGGTTTTTCAACACTAACACAAGTGCGAAAAGTGGTTTTTCAACACTATCACAAGTGCAAAAAGTGTTTTTTCCACACTAATACAAGTGCAAAAGTGGTTTCCTGCACCAACACAAGTGCGAAAAGTGGTTTTTCAACACTAACACAAGTGCTAAAAGTGGTTTTTCAACACTAACACAAGTGCGAAAAGTGGTTTTTCCACACTAATACAAGTGCAAAAGTGGTTTCCTGCACCAACACAAGTGCGAAAAGTGGTTTTTCAACACTAACACAAGTGCAAAAAGTGTTTTTTCCACACTAATACAAGTGCAAAAGTGGTTTCCTGCACCAACACAAGTGCGAAAAGTGGTTTTTCAACACTAACACAAGTGCGAAAAGTGGTTTTTCAACACTAACACAAGTGCAAAAAGTGTTTTTTCCACACTAATACAAGTGCAAAAGTGGTTTCCTGCACCAACACAAGTGCGAAAAGTGGTTTTTCAACACTATCACAAGTGCAAAAAGTGTTTTTTCCACACTAATACAAGTGCAAAAGTGGTTTCCTGCACCAACACAAGTGCGAAAAGTGGTTTTTCAACACTAACACAAGTGCTAAAAGTGGTTTTTCAACACTAACACAAGTGCGAAAAGTGTTTTTTCCACACTAATACAAGTGCAAAAGTGGTTTCCTGCACCAACACAAGTGCGAAAAGTGGTTTTTCAACACTAACACAAGTGCGAAAAGTGGTTTTTCAACACTAACACAAGTGCGAAAAGTGGTTTTTCAACACTAACACAAGTGCGAAAAGTGGTTTTTTCCACACTAATACAAGTGCAAAAGTGGTTTCCTGCACCAACACAAGTGCGAAAAGTGGTTTTTCAACACTAACACAAGTGCGAAAAGTGGTTTTTCAACACTAACACAAGTGCGAAAAGTGGTTTTTCCACACTAATACAAGTGCAAAAGTGGTTTCCTGCACCAACAGAAGTGCGAAAAGTGTTTTTTCAACACTAACACAAGTGCAAAAAGTGGTTTTTCAACATTATCACAAGTGCAAAAAGTGTTTTTTCCACACTAATACAAGTGCAAAAGTGGTTTCCTGCACCAACACAAGTGCGAAAAGTGGTTTTTCAACACTAACACAAGTGCGAAAAGTGGTTTTTCAACACTAACTTAAGTGCGAAAAGTGGTTTTTCCACACTAATACAAGTGCAAAAGTGGTTTCCTGCACCAACACAAGTGTGAAAAGTGTTTTTTCCACACTAATACAAGTGCGAAAAGTGGTTTCCTGCACCAACACGAGTGCGAAAAGTGGTTTTTCAACACTAACACAAGTGCGAAAAGTGGTTTTTCAACACTAACACAAGTGCGAAAAGTGGTTTTTCAACACTAACACAAGTGCGAAAAGTGGTTTTTCCACACTAATACAAGTGTAAAAGTGGTTTCCTGCACCAACACAAGTGCGAAAAGTGGTTTTTCAACACTAACACAAGTGCGAAAAGTGGTTTATCAACACTATCACAAGTGCAAAAAGTGTTTTTTCCACACTAATACAAGTGCAAAAGTGGTTTCCTGCACCAACACAAGTGCGAAAAGTGGTTTTTCAACACTAACACAAGTGCGAAAAGTGTTTTATCCACACTAATACAAGTGCAAAAGTGGTTTCCTGCACCAACACAAGTGCGAAAAGTGGTTTTACAACACTAACACAAGTGCGAAAAGTGGTTTTTCAACACTAACACAAGTGCGAAAAGTGGTTTTTCAACACTAACACAAGTGCGAAAAGTGGTTTTTCAACACTAAGACAAGTGCGAAAAGTGGTTTCCTGCACCAACACAAGTGCGAAAAGTGGTTTTTCAACACTAACACAAGTGCGAAAAGTGGTTTTTCAACACTATCACAAGTGCAAAAAGTGTTTTTTCCACACTAATACAAGTGCAAAAGTGGTTTCCTGCACCAACACAAGTGCGAAAAGTGGTTTTTCAACACTAACACAAGTGCGAAAAATGGTTTTTCAACACTAACACAAGTGCGAAAAGTGGTTTTTCCACACTAATACAAGTGCAAAAGTGGTTTCCTGCACCAACACAAGTGCGAAAAGTGGTTTTTAAACACTAACACAAGTGCGAAAAGTGGTTTTTCAACACTATCACAAGTGCAAAAAGTGTTTTTTCCACACTAATACAAGTGCAAAAGTGGTTTCCTGCACCAACACAAGTGCGAAAAGTGGTTTTTCAACACTAACACAAGTGCGAAAAGTGGTTTTTCAACACTAACACAAGTGCGAAAAGTGTTTTTTCCACAATAATACAAGTGCAAAAGTGGTTTCCTGCACCAACACAAGTGCGAAAAGTGGTTTTTCAACACTAACACAAGTGCGAAAAATGGTTTTTCAACACTAACACAAGTGCGAAAAGTGGTTTTTCCACACTAATACAAGTGCAAAAGTGGTTTCCTGCACCAACACAAGTGCGAAAAGTGGTTTTTAAACACTAACACAAGTGCGAAAAGTGGTTTTTCAACACTATCACAAGTTCAAAAAGTGTTTTTTCCACACTAATACAAGTGCAAAAGTGGTTTCCTGCACCAACACAAGTGCGAAAAGTGGTTTTTCAACACTAACACAAGTGCGAAAAGTGGTTTTTCAACACTAACACAAGTGCGAAAAGTGTTTTTTCCACACTAATACAAGTGCAAAAGTGGTTTCCTGCACCAACACAAGTGCGAAAAGTGGTTTTTCAACACTAACACAAGTGCGAAAAGTGGTTTTTCAACACTAACACAAGTGCGAAAAGTGGTTTTTCAACACTAACACAAGTGCGAAAAGTGGTTTTTCCACACTAATACAAGTGCAAAAGTGGTTTCCTGCACCAACACAAGTGCAAAAAGTGGTTTTTCAACACTAACACAAGTGCGAAAAGTGGTTTTTCAACACTATCACAAGTGCAAAAAGTGTTTTTTCCACACTAATACAAGTGCAAAAGTGGTTTCCTGCACGTACAAGTGCGAAAAGTGGTTTTTCAACACTAACACAAGTGCGAAAAGTGGTTTTTCAACACTAACACAAGTGTGAAAAGTGTTTTTTTCCACACTAATACAAGTGCAAAAGTGGTTTTCTGCACCAACACAAGTGCGAAAAGTGGTTTTTCAACACTAACACAAGTGCGAAAAGTGGTTTTTCAACATTAACACTAGTGCGAAAAGTGGTTTTTCAACACTAACACAAGTGCTAAAAGTGGTTTTTCCACACTAATACAAGTGCAAAAGTGGTTTCCTGCAACAACACAAGTGCGAAAAGTGGTTTTTCAACACTAACACAAGTGTGAAAAGTGGATTTTCAACACTATCACAAGTGCAAAAAGTGTTTTTTCCACACTAATACAAGTGCAAAAGTGGTTTCCTGCACCAACACAAGTGCGAAAAGTGGTTTTTCAACACTAACACAAGTGCGAAAAGTGGTTTTTCAACACTAACACAAGTGTGAAAAGTGGTTTTTCAACACTATCACAAGTGCAAAAAGTGTTTTTCCACGCTAATACAAGTGCAAAAGTGGTTTCCTGCACCAACACAAGTGCGAAAAGTGGTTTTTCAACACTAACACAAGTGCGAAAAGTGGTTTTTCAACACTAACACAAGTGCGAAAAGTGTTTTTTCCACACTAATACAAGTGCAAAAGTGGTTTCCTGCACCAACACAAGTGCGAAAAGTGGTTTTTCAACACTAACACAAGTGCGAAAAGTGGTTTTTCAACACTATCACAAGTGCAAAAAGTGTTTTTTCCACACTAATACAAGTGCAAAAGTGGTTTCCTGCACCAACACAAGTGCGAAAAGTGGTTTTTCAACACTAACACAAGTGCTAAAAGTGGTTTTTCAACACTAACACAAGTGCGAAAAGTGGTTTTTCCACACTAATACAAGTGCAAAAGTGGTTTCCTGCACCAACACAAGTGCGAAAAGTGGTTTTTCAACACTAACACAAGTGCAAAAAGTGGTTTTCAACACTATCACAAGTGCAAAAAGTGTTTTTTCCACACTAATACAAGTGCAAAAGTGGTTTCCTGCACCAACACAAGTGCGAAAAGTGGTTTTTCAACATTAACACAAGTGCAAAAAGTGTTTTTTCCACACTAATACATGTGCAAAAGTGGTTTCCTGCACCAACACAAGTGCGAAAAGTGGTTTTTCAACACTAACACAAGTGCAAAAAGTGTTTTTTCCACACTAATACAAGTGCAAAAGTGGTTTCCTGCACCAACACAGTGCAAAAAGTGGTTTTTCAACACTATCACAAGTGCAAAAAGTGTTTTTTCCACACTAATACAAGTGCAAAAGTGGTTTCCTGCACCAACACAAGTGCGAAAAGTGGTTTTTCAACACTAACACAAGTGCGAAAAGTGGTTTTTCAACACTAACACAAGTGCGAAAAGTGGTTTTTCCACACTAATACAAGTGCAAAAGTGGTTTCCTGCACCAACACAAGTGCGAAAAGTGGTTTTTCAACACTAACACAAGTGCGAAAAGTGGTTTTTCAACACCATCACAAGTGCAAAAAGTGTTTTTTCCACACTAATACAAGTGCAAAAGTGGTTTCCTGCACCAACACAAGTGCGAAAAGTGGTTTTTCAACACTAACACAAGTGCGAAAAGTGGTTTTTCAACACTAACACAAGTGCGAAAAGTGGTTTTTCCACACAAATATAAGTGCAACAGTGGTTTCCTGCACCAACACAAGTGCGAAAAGTGGTTTTTCAACACTAACACAAGTGCGAAAAGTGGTTTTTCAACACTATCACAAGTGCGAAAAGTGGTTTTTCAACACTAACACAAGTGCGAAAAGTGTTTTTTCCACACTAATACAAGTGCAAAAGTGGTTTCCTGCACCAACACAAGTGCGAAAAGTGGTTTTTCAACACTAACACAAGTGCAAAAAGTGGTTTTTCAACACTATCACAAGTGCAAAAAGTGTTTTTTCCACACTAATACAAGTGCAAAAGTGGTTTCCTGCACCAACACAAGTGCGAAAAGTGGTTTTTCAACACTAACACAAGTGCGAAAAGTGGTTTTTCAACACTAACACAAGTGCGAAAAGTGGTTTTTCCACACTAATACAAGTGCAAAAGTGGTTTCCTGCACCAACACAAGTGCGAAAAGTGGTTTTTCAACACTAACACAAGTGCGAAAAGTGGTTTTTCAACACCATCACAAGTGCAAAAAGTGTTTTTTCCACACTAATACAAGTGCAAAAGTGGTTTCCTGCACCAACACAAGTGCGAAAAGTGGTTTTTCAACACTAACACAAGTGCGAAAAGTGGTTTTTCAACACTAACACAAGTGCAAAAAGTGTTTTTTCCACACTAATACGAGTGCAAAAGGGGTTTCCTGCACCAACACAGGTGCGAAAAGTGGTTTTTCAACACTAACACAAGTGCGAAAAGTGGTTTTTCAACACTAACACAAGTGCGAAAAGTGTTTTATCCACACTAATACAAGTGCAAAAGTGGTTTCCTGCACCAACACAAGTGCGAAAAGTGGTTTTTCAACACTAACACAAGTGCGAAAAGTGGTTTTTCAACACTAACACAAGTGCGAAAAGTGGTTTTTCAACACTAACACAAGTGCGAAAAGTGGTTTTTCCACACTAATACAAGTGCAAAAGTGGTTTCCTGCACCAACACAAGTGCGAAAAGTGGTTTTTCAACACTAACACAAGTGCAAAAAGTATTTTTTCCACACTAATACAAGTGCGAAAAGTGGTTTTTCAACACTAACACAAGTGCGAAAAGTATTTTTTCCACACTAATACAAGTGCGAAAAGTGGTTTTTCAACACTAACACAAGTGCGAAAAGTGGTTTTTCAACACTAACACAAGTGCGAAAAGTGTTTTTCAACACTAACACAAGTGCGAAAAGTGTTTTTTCCACACTAATACAAGTGCAAAAGTGGTTTCCTGCACCAACCCAAGTGCGAAAAGTGGTTTTTCAACACTAACACAAGTGCAAAAAGTGGTTTTTCAACACTAACACAAGTGCGAAAAGTGTTTTTTCCACACTAATACAAGTGCAAAAGTGGCTTCCTGCACCAACACAAGTGCGAAAAGTGGTTTTTCAACACTAACACAAGTGCGAAAAGTTGTTTTTCAACATTAACACAAGTGCGAAAAGTGGTTTTTCAACACTAACACAAGTGCGAAAAGTGGTTTTTCAACACTAACACAAGTGCGAAAAGTGGTTTTTCCACACTAATACAAGTGCAAAAGTGGTTTCCTGCACCAACACAAGTGCGAAAAGTGGTTTTTCAACACTAACACAAGTGCGAAAAGTGGTTTTTCAACAATATCACAAGTGCAAAAAGTGTTTTTTCCATACTAATACAAGTGCAAAAGTGGTTTCCTGCACCAACACAAGTGCAAAAAGTGGTTTTTCAACACTAACACAAGTGCGAAAAGTGGTTTTTCAACACTAACACAAGTGCGAAAAGTGTTTTTTCCACACTAATACAAGTGCAAAAGTGGTTTCCTGCACCAACACAAGTGCGAAAAGTGGTTTTTCAACACTAACACAAGTGCGAAAAGTGGTTTTTCAACACTAACACAAGTGCGAAAAGTGGTTTTTCAACACTAACACAAGTGCGAAAAGTGGTTTTTCCACACTAATACAAGTGCAAAAGTGGTTTCCTGCACCAACACAAGTGCGAAAAGTGGTTTTTCAACACTAACACAAGTGCGAAAAGTGGTTTTTCAACACTAACACAAGTGCTAAAAGTAGTTTTTCCACACTAATACAAGTGCAAAAGTGGTTTCCTGCACCAACAGAAGTGCGAAAAGTGTTTTTTCAACACTAACACAAGTGCAAAAAGTGGTTTTTCAACATTATCACAAGTGCAAAAAGTGTTTTTTCCACACTAATACAAGTGCAAAAGTGGTTTCCTGCACCAACACAAGTGCGAAAAGTGGTTTTTCAACACTAACACAAGTGCGAAAAGTGGTTTTTCAACACTAACTTAAGTGCGAAAAGTGGTTTTTCCACACTAATACAAGTGCAAAAGTGGTTTCCTGCACCAACACAAGTGCGAAAAGTGATTTTTCAACACTAACACAAGCGCGAAAAGTGGTTTTTCAACACTAACACAAGTGCGAAAAGTGTTTTTTCCACACTAATACAAGTGCAAAAGTGGTTTCCTGCACCAACACGAGTGCGAAAAGTGGTTTTTCAACACTAACACAAGTGCGAAAAGTGGTTTTTCAACACTAACACAAGTGCGAAAAGTGGTTTTTCAACACTAACACAAGTGCGAAAAGTGGTTATTCCACACTAATACAAATGTAAAAGTGGTTTCCTGCACCAACACAAGTGCGAAAAGTGGTTTTTCAACACTAACACAAGTGCGAAAAGTGTTTTTTCCACACTAATACAAGTGCAAAAGTGGTTTCCTGCACCAACACAAGTGCGAAAAGTGGTTTTTCAACACTAACACAAGTGCGAAAAGTGGTTTTTCAACACTAACACAAGTGCGAAAAGTGGTTTTTCAACACTAACACAAGTGCGAAAAGTGGTTTTCCACACTAATACAAGTGCAAAAGTGGTTTCCTGCACCAACACAAGTGCGAAAAGTGGTTTTTCAACACTAACACAAGTGCAAAAAGTATTTTTTCCACACTAATACAAGTGCGAAAAGTGGTTTTTCAACACTAACACAAGTGTGAAAAGTATTTTTTCCACACTAATACAAGTGCGAAAAGTGGTTTTTCAACACTAACACAAGTGCGAAAAGTGGTTTTTCAACACTAACACAAGTGCGAAAAGTGTTTTTTCAACACTAACACAAGTGCGAAAAGTGTTTTTTCCACACTAATACAAGTGCAAAAGTGGTTTCCTGCACCAACCCAAGTGCGAAAAGTGGTTTTTCAACACTAACACAAGTGCAAAAAGTGGTTTTTCAACACTAACACAAGTGCGAAAAGTGTTTTTTCCACACTAATACATGTGCAAAAGTGGCTTCCTGCACCAACACAAGTGCGAAAAGTGGTTTTTCAACACTAACACAAGTGCGAAAAGTTGTTTTTCAACATTAACACAAGTGCGAAAAGTGGTTTTTCAACACTAACACAAGTGCGAAAAGTGGTTTTTCAACACTAACACAAGTGCGAAAAGTGGTTTTTCAACACTAACACAAGTGCGAAAAGTTGTTTTTCAACATTAACACAAGTGCGAAAAGTGGTTTTTCAACACTAACACAAGTGCGAAAAGTGGTTTTTCCACACTAATACAAGTGCAAAAGTGGTTTCCTGCACCAACACAAGTGCGAAAAGTGGTTTTTCAACACTAACACAAGTGCGAAAAGTGGTTTTTCAACACCATCACAAGTGCAAAAAGTGTTTTTTCCACACTAATACAAGTGCAAAAGTGGTTTCCTGCACCAACACAAGTGCGAAAAGTGGTTTTTCAACACTAACACAAGTGCGAAAAGTGGTTTTTCAACACTAACACAAGTGCGAAAAGTGGTTTTTCCACACAAATATAAGTGCAACAGTGGTTTCCTGCACCAACACAAGTGCGAAAAGTGGTTTTTCAACACTAACACAAGTGCGAAAAGTGGTTTTTCAACACTATCACAAGTGCGAAAAGTGGTTTTTCAACACTAACACAAGTGCGAAAAGTGTTTTTTCCACACTAATACAAGTGCAAAAGTGGTTTCCTGCACCAACACAAGTGCGAAAAGTGGTTTTTCAACACTAACACAAGTGCAAAAAGTGGGTTTTCAACACTATCACAAGTGCAAAAAGTGTTTTTTCCACACTAATACAAGTGCAAAAGTGGTTTCCTGCACCAACACAAGTGCGAAAAGTGGTTTTTCAACACTAACACAAGTGCGAAAAGTTGTTTTTCAACATTAACACAAGTGCGAAAAGTGGTTTTTCAACACTAACACAAGTGCGAAAAGTGTTTTTTCCACACTAATACAAGTGCAAAAGTGGTTTCCTGCACCAACACAAGTGCGAAAAGTGGTTTTACAACACTAACACAAGTGCGAAAAGTGGTTTTTCAACACTAACACAAGTGCGAAAAGTGGTTTTTCAACACTAACACAAGTGCGAAAAGTGGTTTTTCAACACTAAGACAAGTGCGAAAAGTGGTTTCCTGCACCAACACAAGTGCGAAAAGTGGTTTTTCAACACTAACACAAGTGCGAAAAGTGGTTTTTCAACACTATCACAAGTGCAAAAAGTGTTTTTTCCACACTAATACAAGTGCAAAAGTGGTTTCCTGCACCAACACAAGTGCGAAAAGTGGTTTTTCAACACTAACACAAGTGCGAAAAATGGTTTTTCAACACTAACACAAGTGCGAAAAGTGGTTTTTCCACACTAATACAAGTGCAAAAGTGGTTTCCTGCACCAACACAAGTGCGAAAAGTGGTTTTTAAACACTAACACAAGTGCGAAAAGTGGTTTTTCAACACTATCACAAGTGCAAAAAGTGTTTTTTCCACACTAATACAAGTGCAAAAGTGGTTTCCTGCACCAACACAAGTGCGAAAAGTGGTTTTTCAACACTAACACAAGTGCGAAAAGTGGTTTTTCAACACTAACACAAGTGCGAAAAGTGTTTTTTCCACAATAATACAAGTGCAAAAGTGGTTTCCTGCACCAACACAAGTGCGAAAAGTGGTTTTTCAACACTAACACAAGTGCGAAAAATGGTTTTTCAACACTAACACAAGTGCGAAAAGTGGTTTTTCCACACTAATACAAGTGCAAAAGTGGTTTCCTGCACCAACACAAGTGCGAAAAGTGGTTTTTAAACACTAACACAAGTGCGAAAAGTGGTTTTTCAACACTATCACAAGTTCAAAAAGTGTTTTTTCCACACTAATACAAGTGCAAAAGTGGTTTCCTGCACCAACACAAGTGCGAAAAGTGGTTTTTCAACACTAACACAAGTGCGAAAAGTGGTTTTTCAACACTAACACAAGTGCGAAAAGTGTTTTTTCCACACTAATACAAGTGCAAAAGTGGTTTCCTGCACCAACACAAGTGCGAAAAGTGGTTTTTCAACACTAACACAAGTGCGAAAAGTGGTTTTTCAACACTAACACAAGTGCGAAAAGTGGTTTTTCAACACTAACACAAGTGCGAAAAGTGGTTTTTCCACACTAATACAAGTGCAAAAGTGGTTTCCTGCACCAACACAAGTGCAAAAAGTGGTTTTTCAACACTAACACAAGTGCGAAAAGTGGTTTTTCAACACTATCACAAGTGCAAAAAGTGTTTTTTCCACACTAATACAAGTGCAAAAGTGGTTTCCTGCACGTACAAGTGCGAAAAGTGGTTTTTCAACACTAACACAAGTGCGAAAAGTGGTTTTTCAACACTAACACAAGTGTGAAAAGTGTTTTTTCCACACTAATACAAGTGCAAAAGTGGTTTTCTGCACCAACACAAGTGCGAAAAGTGGTTTTTCAACACTAACACAAGTGCGAAAAGTGGTTTTTCAACATTAACACTAGTGCGAAAAGTGGTTTTTCAACACTAACACAAGTGCGAAAAGTGGTTTTTCCACACTAATACAAGTGCAAAAGTGGTTTCCTGCAACAACACAAGTGCGAAAAGTGGTTTTTCAACACTAACACAAGTGTGAAAAGTGGATTTTCAACACTATCACAAGTGCAAAAAGTGTTTTTTCCACACTAATACAAGTGCAAAAGTGGTTTCCTGCACCAACACAAGTGCGAAAAGTGGTTTTTCAACACTAACACAAGTGCGAAAAGTGGTTTTTCAACACTAACACAAGTGTGAAAAGTGGTTTTTCAACACTATCACAAGTGCAAAAAGTGTTTTTCCACGCTAATACAAGTGCAAAAGTGGTTTCCTGCACCAACACAAGTGCGAAAAGTGGTTTTTCAACACTAACACAAGTGCGAAAAGTGGTTTTTCAACACTAACACAAGTGCGAAAAGTGTTTTTTCCACACTAATACAAGTGCAAAAGTGGTTTCCTGCACCAACACAAGTGCGAAAAGTGGTTTTTCAACACTAACACAAGTGCGAAAAGTGGTTTTTCAACACTATCACAAGTGCAAAAAGTGTTTTTTCCACACTAATACAAGTGCAAAAGTGGTTTCCTGCACCAACACAAGTGCGAAAAGTGGTTTTTCAACACTAACACAAGTGCTAAAAGTGGTTTTTCAACACTAACACAAGTGCGAAAAGTGGTTTTTCCACACTAATACAAGTGCAAAAGTGGTTTCCTGCACCAACACAAGTGCGAAAAGTGGTTTTTCAACACTAACACAAGTGCAAAAAGTGTTTTTTCCACACTAATACAAGTGCAAAAGTGGTTTCCTGCACCAACACAAGTGCGAAAAGTGGTTTTTCAACACTAACACAAGTGCGAAAAGTGGTTTTTCAACACTAACACAAGTGCAAAAAGTGTTTTTTCCACACTAATACAAGTGCAAAAGTGGTTTCCTGCACCAACACAAGTGCGAAAAGTGGTTTTTCAACACTATCACAAGTGCAAAAAGTGTTTTTTCCACACTAATACAAGTGCAAAAGTGGTTTCCTGCACCAACACAAGTGCGAAAAGTGGTTTTTCAACACTAACACAAGTGCTAAAAGTGGTTTTTCAACACTAACACAAGTGCGAAAAGTGTTTTTTCCACACTAATACAAGTGCAAAAGTGGTTTCCTGCACCAACACAAGTGCGAAAAGTGGTTTTTCAACACTAACACAAGTGCGAAAAGTGGTTTTTCAACACTAACACAAGTGCGAAAAGTGGTTTTTCAACACTAACACAAGTGCGAAAAGTGGTTTTTTCCACACTAATACAAGTGCAAAAGTGGTTTCCTGCACCAACACAAGTGCGAAAAGTGGTTTTTCAACACTAACACAAGTGCGAAAAGTGGTTTTTCAACACTAACACAAGTGCGAAAAGTGGTTTTTCCACACTAATACAAGTGCAAAAGTGGTTTCCTGCACCAACAGAAGTGCGAAAAGTGTTTTTTCAACACTAACACAAGTGCAAAAAGTGGTTTTTCAACATTATCACAAGTGCAAAAAGTGTTTTTTCCACACTAATACAAGTGCAAAAGTGGTTTCCTGCACCAACACAAGTGCGAAAAGTGGTTTTTCAACACTAACACAAGTGCGAAAAGTGGTTTTTCAACACTAACTTAAGTGCGAAAAGTGGTTTTTCCACACTAATACAAGTGCAAAAGTGGTTTCCTGCACCAACACAAGTGTGAAAAGTGTTTTTTCCACACTAATACAAGTGCGAAAAGTGGTTTCCTGCACCAACACGAGTGCGAAAAGTGGTTTTTCAACACTAACACAAGTGCGAAAAGTGGTTTTTCAACACTAACACAAGTGCGAAAAGTGGTTTTTCAACACTAACACAAGTGCGAAAAGTGGTTTTTCCACACTAATACAAGTGTAAAAGTGGTTTCCTGCACCAACACAAGTGCGAAAAGTGGTTTTTCAACACTAACACAAGTGCGAAAAGTGGTTTATCAACACTATCACAAGTGCAAAAAGTGTTTTTTCCACACTAATACAAGTGCAAAAGTGGTTTCCTGCACCAACACAAGTGCGAAAAGTGGTTTTTCAACACTAACACAAGTGCGAAAAGTGTTTTATCCACACTAATACAAGTGCAAAAGTGGTTTCCTGCACCAACACAAGTGCGAAAAGTGGTTTTACAACACTAACACAAGTGCGAAAAGTGGTTTTTCAACACTAACACAAGTGCGAAAAGTGGTTTTTCAACACTAACACAAGTGCGAAAAGTGGTTTTTCAACACTAAGACAAGTGCGAAAAGTGGTTTCCTGCACCAACACAAGTGCGAAAAGTGGTTTTTCAACACTAACACAAGTGCGAAAAGTGGTTTTTCAACACTATCACAAGTGCAAAAAGTGTTTTTTCCACACTAATACAACTGCAAAAGTGGTTTCCTGCACCAACACAAGTGCGAAAAGTGGTTTTTCAACACTAACACAAGTGCGAAAAATGGTTTTTCAACACTAACACAAGTGCGAAAAGTGGTTTTTCCACACTAATACAAGTGCAAAAGTGGTTTCCTGCACCAACACAAGTGCGAAAAGTGGTTTTTAAACACTAACACAAGTGCGAAAAGTGGTTTTTCAACACTATCACAAGTGCAAAAAGTGTTTTTTCCACACTAATACAAGTGCAAAAGTGGTTTCCTGCACCAACACAAGTGCGAAAAGTGGTTTTTCAACACTAACACAAGTGCGAAAAGTGGTTTTTCAACACTAACACAAGTGCGAAAAGTGTTTTTTCCACAATAATACAAGTGCAAAAGTGGTTTCCTGCACCAACACAAGTGCGAAAAGTGGTTTTTCAACACTAACACAAGTGCGAAAAATGGTTTTTCAACACTAACACAAGTGCGAAAAGTGGTTTTTCCACACTAATACAAGTGCAAAAGTGGTTTCCTGCACCAACACAAGTGCGAAAAGTGGTTTTTAAACACTAACACAAGTGCGAAAAGTGGTTTTTCAACACTATCACAAGTTCAAAAAGTGTTTTTTCCACACTAATACAAGTGCAAAAGTGGTTTCCTGCACCAACACAAGTGCGAAAAGTGGTTTTTCAACACTAACACAAGTGCGAAAAGTGGTTTTTCAACACTAACACAAGTGCGAAAAGTGTTTTTTCCACACTAATACAAGTGCAAAAGTGGTTTCCTGCACCAACACAAGTGCGAAAAGTGGTTTTTCAACACTAACACAAGTGCGAAAAGTGGTTTTTCAACACTAACACAAGTGCGAAAAGTGGTTTTTCAACACTAACACAAGTGCGAAAAGTGGTTTTTCCACACTAATACAAGTGCAAAAGTGGTTTCCTGCACCAACACAAGTGCAAAAAGTGGTTTTTCAACACTAACACAAGTGCGAAAAGTGGTTTTTCAACACTATCACAAGTGCAAAAAGTGTTTTTTCCACACTAATACAAGTGCAAAAGTGGTTTCCTGCACGTACAAGTGCGAAAAGTGGTTTTTCAACACTAACACAAGTGCGAAAAGTGGTTTTTCAACACTAACACAAGTGTGAAAAGTGTTTTTTCCACACTAATACAAGTGCAAAAGTGGTTTTCTGCACCAACACAAGTGCGAAAAGTGGTTTTTCAACACTAACACAAGTGCGAAAAGTGGTTTTTCAACATTAACACTAGTGCGAAAAGTGGTTTTTCAACACTAACACAAGTGCGAAAAGTGGTTTTTCCACACTAATACAAGTGCAAAAGTGGTTTCCTGCAACAACACAAGTGCGAAAAGTGGTTTTTCAACACTAACACAAGTGTGAAAAGTGGATTTTCAACACTATCACAAGTGCAAAAAGTGTTTTTTCCACACTAATACAAGTGCAAAAGTGGTTTCCTGCACCAACACAAGTGCGAAAAGTGGTTTTTCAACACTAACACAAGTGCGAAAAGTGGTTTTTCAACACTAACACAAGTGTGAAAAGTGGTTTTTCAACACTATCACAAGTGCAAAAAGTGTTTTTCCACGCTAATACAAGTGCAAAAGTGGTTTCCTGCACCAACACAAGTGCGAAAAGTGGTTTTTCAACACTAACACAAGTGCGAAAAGTGGTTTTTCAACACTAACACAAGTGCGAAAAGTGTTTTTTCCACACTAATACAAGTGCAAAAGTGGTTTCCTGCACCAACACAAGTGCGAAAAGTGGTTTTTCAACACTAACACAAGTGCGAAAAGTGGTTTTTCAACACTATCACAAGTGCAAAAAGTGTTTTTTCCACACTAATACAAGTGCAAAAGTGGTTTCCTGCACCAACACAAGTGCGAAAAGTGGTTTTTCAACACTAACACAAGTGCTAAAAGTGGTTTTTCAACACTAACACAAGTGCGAAAAGTGGTTTTTCCACACTAATACAAGTGCAAAAGTGGTTTCCTGCACCAACACAAGTGCGAAAAGTGGTTTTTCAACACTAACACAAGTGCAAAAAGTGGTTTTCAACACTATCACAAGTGCAAAAAGTGTTTTTTCCACACTAATACAAGTGCAAAAGTGGTTTCCTGCACCAACACAAGTGCGAAAAGTGGTTTTTCAACATTAACACAAGTGCAAAAAGTGTTTTTTCCACACTAATACATGTGCAAAAGTGGTTTCCTGCACCAACACAAGTGCGAAAAGTGGTTTTTCAACACTAACACAAGTGCAAAAAGTGTTTTTTCCACACTAATACAAGTGCAAAAGTGGTTTCCTGCACCAACACAGTGCAAAAAGTGGTTTTTCAACACTATCACAAGTGCAAAAAGTGTTTTTTCCACACTAATACAAGTGCAAAAGTGGTTTCCTGCACCAACACAAGTGCGAAAAGTGGTTTTTCAACACTAACACAAGTGCGAAAAGTGGTTTTTCAACACTAACACAAGTGCGAAAAGTGGTTTTTCCACACTAATACAAGTGCAAAAGTGGTTTCCTGCACCAACACAAGTGCGAAAAGTGGTTTTTCAACACTAACACAAGTGCGAAAAGTGGTTTTTCAACACCATCACAAGTGCAAAAAGTGTTTTTTCCACACTAATACAAGTGCAAAAGTGGTTTCCTGCACCAACACAAGTGCGAAAAGTGGTTTTTCAACACTAACACAAGTGCGAAAAGTGGTTTTTCAACACTAACACAAGTGCGAAAAGTGGTTTTTCCACACAAATATAAGTGCAACAGTGGTTTCCTGCACCAACACAAGTGCGAAAAGTGGTTTTTCAACACTAACACAAGTGCGAAAAGTGGTTTTTCAACACTATCACAAGTGCGAAAAGTGGTTTTTCAACACTAACACAAGTGCGAAAAGTGTTTTTTCCACACTAATACAAGTGCAAAAGTGGTTTCCTGCACCAACACAAGTGCGAAAAGTGGTTTTTCAACACTAACACAAGTGCAAAAAGTGGTTTTTCAACACTATCACAAGTGCAAAAAGTGTTTTTTCCACACTAATACAAGTGCAAAAGTGGTTTCCTGCACCAACACAAGTGCGAAAAGTGGTTTTTCAACACTAACACAAGTGCGAAAAGTGGTTTTTCAACACTAACACAAGTGCGAAAAGTGGTTTTTCCACACTAATACAAGTGCAAAAGTGGTTTCCTGCACCAACACAAGTGCGAAAAGTGGTTTTTCAACACTAACACAAGTGCGAAAAGTGGTTTTTCAACACCATCACAAGTGCAAAAAGTGTTTTTTCCACACTAATACAAGTGCAAAAGTGGTTTCCTGCACCAACACAAGTGCGAAAAGTGGTTTTTCAACACTAACACAAGTGCGAAAAGTGGTTTTTCAACACTAACACAAGTGCAAAAAGTGTTTTTTCCACACTAATACGAGTGCAAAAGGGGTTTCCTGCACCAACACAGGTGCGAAAAGTGGTTTTTCAACACTAACACAAGTGCGAAAAGTGGTTTTTCAACACTAACACAAGTGCGAAAAGTGTTTTATCCACACTAATACAAGTGCAAAAGTGGTTTCCTGCACCAACACAAGTGCGAAAAGTGGTTTTTCAACACTAACACAAGTGCGAAAAGTGGTTTTTCAACACTAACACAAGTGCGAAAAGTGGTTTTTCAACACTAACACAAGTGCGAAAAGTGGTTTTTCCACACTAATACAAGTGCAAAAGTGGTTTCCTGCACCAACACAAGTGCGAAAAGTGGTTTTTCAACACTAACACAAGTGCAAAAAGTATTTTTTCCACACTAATACAAGTGCGAAAAGTGGTTTTTCAACACTAACACAAGTGCGAAAAGTATTTTTTCCACACTAATACAAGTGCGAAAAGTGGTTTTTCAACACTAACACAAGTGCGAAAAGTGGTTTTTCAACACTAACACAAGTGCGAAAAGTGTTTTTCAACACTAACACAAGTGCGAAAAGTGTTTTTTCCACACTAATACAAGTGCAAAAGTGGTTTCCTGCACCAACCCAAGTGCGAAAAGTGGTTTTTCAACACTAACACAAGTGCAAAAAGTGGTTTTTCAACACTAACACAAGTGCGAAAAGTGTTTTTTCCACACTAATACAAGTGCAAAAGTGGCTTCCTGCACCAACACAAGTGCGAAAAGTGGTTTTTCAACACTAACACAAGTGCGAAAAGTTGTTTTTCAACATTAACACAAGTGCGAAAAGTGGTTTTTCAACACTAACACAAGTGCGAAAAGTGGTTTTTCAACACTAACACAAGTGCGAAAAGTGGTTTTTCCACACTAATACAAGTGCAAAAGTGGTTTCCTGCACCAACACAAGTGCGAAAAGTGGTTTTTCAACACTAACACAAGTGCGAAAAGTGGTTTTTCAACAATATCACAAGTGCAAAAAGTGTTTTTTCCATACTAATACAAGTGCAAAAGTGGTTTCCTGCACCAACACAAGTGCAAAAAGTGGTTTTTCAACACTAACACAAGTGCGAAAAGTGGTTTTTCAACACTAACACAAGTGCGAAAAGTGTTTTTTCCACACTAATACAAGTGCAAAAGTGGTTTCCTGCACCAACACAAGTGCGAAAAGTGGTTTTTCAACACTAACACAAGTGCGAAAAGTGGTTTTTCAACACTAACACAAGTGCGAAAAGTGGTTTTTCAACACTAACACAAGTGCGAAAAGTGGTTTTTCCACACTAATACAAGTGCAAAAGTGGTTTCCTGCACCAACACAAGTGCGAAAAGTGGTTTTTCAACACTAACACAAGTGCGAAAAGTGGTTTTTCAACACTAACACAAGTGCTAAAAGTAGTTTTTCCACACTAATACAAGTGCAAAAGTGGTTTCCTGCACCAACAGAAGTGCGAAAAGTGTTTTTTCAACACTAACACAAGTGCAAAAAGTGGTTTTTCAACATTATCACAAGTGCAAAAAGTGTTTTTTCCACACTAATACAAGTGCAAAAGTGGTTTCCTGCACCAACACAAGTGCGAAAAGTGGTTTTTCAACACTAACACAAGTGCGAAAAGTGGTTTTTCAACACTAACTTAAGTGCGAAAAGTGGTTTTTCCACACTAATACAAGTGCAAAAGTGGTTTCCTGCACCAACACAAGTGCGAAAAGTGATTTTTCAACACTAACACAAGCGCGAAAAGTGGTTTTTCAACACTAACACAAGTGCGAAAAGTGTTTTTTCCACACTAATACAAGTGCAAAAGTGGTTTCCTGCACCAACACGAGTGCGAAAAGTGGTTTTTCAACACTAACACAAGTGCGAAAAGTGGTTTTTCAACACTAACACAAGTGCGAAAAGTGGTTTTTCAACACTAACACAAGTGCGAAAAGTGGTTATTCCACACTAATACAAATGTAAAAGTGGTTTCCTGCACCAACACAAGTGCGAAAAGTGGTTTTTCAACACTAACACAAGTGCGAAAAGTGTTTTTTCCACACTAATACAAGTGCAAAAGTGGTTTCCTGCACCAACACAAGTGCGAAAAGTGGTTTTTCAACACTAACACAAGTGCGAAAAGTGGTTTTTCAACACTAACACAAGTGCGAAAAGTGGTTTTTCAACACTAACACAAGTGCGAAAAGTGGTTTTTCCACACTAATACAAGTGCAAAAGTGGTTTCCTGCACCAACACAAGTGCGAAAAGTGGTTTTTCAACACTAACACAAGTGCAAAAAGTATTTTTTCCACACTAATACAAGTGCGAAAAGTGGTTTTTCAACACTAACACAAGTGTGAAAAGTATTTTTTCCACACTAATACAAGTGCGAAAAGTGGTTTTTCAACACTAACACAAGTGCGAAAAGTGGTTTTTCAACACTAACACAAGTGCGAAAAGTGTTTTTTCAACACTAACACAAGTGCGAAAAGTGTTTTTTCCACACTAATACAAGTGCAAAAGTGGTTTCCTGCACCAACCCAAGTGCGAAAAGTGGTTTTTCAACACTAACACAAGTGCAAAAAGTGGTTTTTCAACACTAACACAAGTGCGAAAAGTGTTTTTTCCACACTAATACATGTGCAAAAGTGGCTTCCTGCACCAACACAAGTGCGAAAAGTGGTTTTTCAACACTAACACAAGTGCGAAAAGTGGTTTTTCCACACTAATACAAGTGCAAAAGTGGTTTCCTGCACCAACAGAAGTGCGAAAAGTGTTTTTTCAACACTAACACAAGTGCAAAAAGTGGTTTTTCAACATTATCAAAAGTGCAAAAAGTGTTTTTTCCACACTAATACAAGTGCAAAAGTGGTTTCCTGCACCAACACAAGTGCGAAAAGTGGTTTTTCAACACTAACACAAGTGCGAAAAGTGGTTTTTCAACACTAACTTAAGTGCGAAAAGTGGTTTTTCCACACTAATACAAGTGCAAAAGTGGTTTCCTGCACCAACACAAGTGTGAAAAGTGTTTTTTCCACACTAATACAAGTGCGAAAAGTGGTTTCCTGCACCAACACGAGTGCGAAAAGTGGTTTTTCAACACTAACACAAGTGCGAAAAGTGGTTTTTCAACACTAACACAAGTGCGAAAAGTGGTTTTTCAACACTAACACAAGTGCGAAAAGTGGTTTTTCCACACTAATACAAGTGTAAAAGTGGTTTCCTGCACCAACACAAGTGCGAAAAGTGGTTTTTCAACACTAACACAAGTGCGAAAAGTGGTTTATCAACACTATCACAAGTGCAAAAAGTGTTTTTTCCACACTAATACAAGTGCAAAAGTGGTTTCCTGCACCAACACAAGTGCGAAAAGTGGTTTTTCAACACTAACACAAGTGCGAAAAGTGTTTTATCCACACTAATACAAGTGCAAAAGTGGTTTCCTGCACCAACACAAGTGCGAAAAGTGGTTTTACAACACTAACACAAGTGCGAAAAGTGGTTTTTCAACACTAACACAAGTGCGAAAAGTGGTTTTTCAACACTAACACAAGTGCGAAAAGTGGTTTTTCAACACTAAGACAAGTGCGAAAAGTGGTTTCCTGCACCAACACAAGTGCGAAAAGTGGTTTTTCAACACTAACACAAGTGCGAAAAGTGGTTTTTCAACACTATCACAAGTGCAAAAAGTGTTTTTTCCACACTAATACAAGTGCAAAAGTGGTTTCCTGCACCAACACAAGTGCGAAAAGTGGTTTTTCAACACTAACACAAGTGCGAAAAATGGTTTTTCAACACTAACACAAGTGCGAAAAGTGGTTTTTCCACACTAATACAAGTGCAAAAGTGGTTTCCTGCACCAACACAAGTGCGAAAAGTGGTTTTTAAACACTAACACAAGTGCGAAAAGTGGTTTTTCAACACTATCACAAGTGCAAAAAGTGTTTTTTCCACACTAATACAAGTGCAAAAGTGGTTTCCTGCACCAACACAAGTGCGAAAAGTGGTTTTTCAACACTAACACAAGTGCGAAAAGTGGTTTTTCAACACTAACACAAGTGCGAAAAGTGTTTTTTCCACAATAATACAAGTGCAAAAGTGGTTTCCTGCACCAACACAAGTGCGAAAAGTGGTTTTTCAACACTAACACAAGTGCGAAAAATGGTTTTTCAACACTAACACAAGTGCGAAAAGTGGTTTTTCCACACTAATACAAGTGCAAAAGTGGTTTCCTGCACCAACACAAGTGCGAAAAGTGGTTTTTAAACACTAACACAAGTGCGAAAAGTGGTTTTTCAACACTATCACAAGTTCAAAAAGTGTTTTTTCCACACTAATACAAGTGCAAAAGTGGTTTCCTGCACCAACACAAGTGCGAAAAGTGGTTTTTCAACACTAACACAAGTGCGAAAAGTGGTTTTTCAACACTAACACAAGTGCGAAAAGTGTTTTTTCCACACTAATACAAGTGCAAAAGTGGTTTCCTGCACCAACACAAGTGCGAAAAGTGGTTTTTCAACACTAACACAAGTGCGAAAAGTGGTTTTTCAACACTAACACAAGTGCGAAAAGTGGTTTTTCAACACTAACACAAGTGCGAAAAGTGGTTTTTCCACACTAATACAAGTGCAAAAGTGGTTTCCTGCACCAACACAAGTGCAAAAAGTGGTTTTTCAACACTAACACAAGTGCGAAAAGTGGTTTTTCAACACTATCACAAGTGCAAAAAGTGTTTTTTCCACACTAATACAAGTGCAAAAGTGGTTTCCTGCACGTACAAGTGCGAAAAGTGGTTTTTCAACACTAACACAAGTGCGAAAAGTGGTTTTTCAACACTAACACAAGTGTGAAAAGTGTTTTTTCCACACTAATACAAGTGCAAAAGTGGTTTTCTGCACCAACACAAGTGCGAAAAGTGGTTTTTCAACACTAACACAAGTGCGAAAAGTGGTTTTTCAACATTAACACTAGTGCGAAAAGTGGTTTTTCAACACTAACACAAGTGCGAAAAGTGGTTTTTCCACACTAATACAAGTGCAAAAGTGGTTTCCTGCAACAACACAAGTGCGAAAAGTGGTTTTTCAACACTAACACAAGTGTGAAAAGTGGATTTTCAACACTATCACAAGTGCAAAAAGTGTTTTTTCCACACTAATACAAGTGCAAAAGTGGTTTCCTGCACCAACACAAGTGCGAAAAGTGGTTTTTCAACACTAACACAAGTGCGAAAAGTGGTTTTTCAACACTAACACAAGTGTGAAAAGTGGTTTTTCAACACTATCACAAGTGCAAAAAGTGTTTTTCCATGCTAATACAAGTGCAAAAGTGGTTTCCTGCACCAACACAAGTGCGAAAAGTGGTTTTTCAACACTAACACAAGTGCGAAAAGTGGTTTTTCAACACTAACACAAGTGCGAAAAGTGTTTTTTCCACACTAATACAAGTGCAAAAGTGGTTTCCTGCACCAACACAAGTGCGAAAAGTGGTTTTTCAACACTAACACAAGTGCGAAAAGTGGTTTTTCAACACTATCACAAGTGCAAAAAGTGTTTTTTCCACACTAATACAAGTGCAAAAGTGGTTTCCTGCACCAACACAAGTGCGAAAAGTGGTTTTTCAACACTAACACAAGTGCTAAAAGTGGTTTTTCAACACTAACACAAGTGCGAAAAGTGGTTTTTCCACACTAATACAAGTGCAAAAGTGGTTTCCTGCACCAACACAAGTGCGAAAAGTGGTTTTTCAACACTAACACAAGTGCAAAAAGTGGTTTTCAACACTATCACAAGTGCAAAAAGTGTTTTTTCCACACTAATACAAGTGCAAAAGTGGTTTCCTGCACCAACACAAGTGCGAAAAGTGGTTTTTCAACATTAACACAAGTGCAAAAAGTGTTTTTTCCACACTAATACATGTGCAAAAGTGGTTTCCTGCACCAACACAAGTGCGAAAAGTGGTTTTTCAACACTAACACAAGTGCAAAAAGTGTTTTTTCCACACTAATACAAGTGCAAAAGTGGTTTCCTGCACCAACACAGTGCAAAAAGTGGTTTTTCAACACTATCACAAGTGCAAAAAGTGTTTTTTCCACACTAATACAAGTGCAAAAGTGGTTTCCTGCACCAACACAAGTGCGAAAAGTGGTTTTTCAACACTAACACAAGTGCGAAAAGTGGTTTTTCAACACTAACACAAGTGCGAAAAGTGGTTTTTCCACACTAATACAAGTGCAAAAGTGGTTTCCTGCACCAACACAAGTGCGAAAAGTGGTTTTTCAACACTAACACAAGTGCGAAAAGTGGTTTTTCAACACCATCACAAGTGCAAAAAGTGTTTTTTCCACACTAATACAAGTGCAAAAGTGGTTTCCTGCACCAACACAAGTGCGAAAAGTGGTTTTTCAACACTAACACAAGTGCGAAAAGTGGTTTTTCAACACTAACACAAGTGCGAAAAGTGGTTTTTCCACACAAATATAAGTGCAACAGTGGTTTCCTGCACCAACACAAGTGCGAAAAGTGGTTTTTCAACACTAACACAAGTGCGAAAAGTGGTTTTTCAACACTATCACAAGTGCGAAAAGTGGTTTTTCAACACTAACACAAGTGCGAAAAGTGTTTTTTCCACACTAATACAAGTGCAAAAGTGGTTTCCTGCACCAACACAAGTGCGAAAAGTGGTTTTTCAACACTAACACAAGTGCAAAAAGTGGTTTTTCAACACTATCACAAGTGCAAAAAGTGTTTTTTCCACACTAATACAAGTGCAAAAGTGGTTTCCTGCACCAACACAAGTGCGAAAAGTGGTTTTTCAACACTAACACAAGTGCGAAAAGTGGTTTTTCAACACTAACACAAGTGCGAAAAGTGGTTTTTCCACACTAATACAAGTGCAAAAGTGGTTTCCTGCACCAACACAAGTGCGAAAAGTGGTTTTTCAACACTAACACAAGTGCGAAAAGTGGTTTTTCAACACCATCACAAGTGCAAAAAGTGTTTTTTCCACACTAATACAAGTGCAAAAGTGGTTTCCTGCACCAACACAAGTGCGAAAAGTGGTTTTTCAACACTAACACAAGTGCGAAAAGTGGTTTTTCAACACTAACACAAGTGCAAAAAGTGTTTTTTCCACACTAATACGAGTGCAAAAGGGGTTTCCTGCACCAACACAGGTGCGAAAAGTGGTTTTTCAACACTAACACAAGTGCGAAAAGTGGTTTTTCAACACTAACACAAGTGCGAAAAGTGTTTTATCCACACTAATACAAGTGCAAAAGTGGTTTCCTGCACCAACACAAGTGCGAAAAGTGGTTTTTCAACACTAACACAAGTGCGAAAAGTGGTTTTTCAACACTAACACAAGTGCGAAAAGTGGTTTTTCAACACTAACACAAGTGCGAAAAGTGGTTTTTCCACACTAATACAAGTGCAAAAGTGGTTTCCTGCACCAACACAAGTGCGAAAAGTGGTTTTTCAACACTAACACAAGTGCAAAAAGTATTTTTTCCACACTAATACAAGTGCGAAAAGTGGTTTTTCAACACTAACACAAGTGCGAAAAGTATTTTTTCCACACTAATACAAGTGCGAAAAGTGGTTTTTCAACACTAACACAAGTGCGAAAAGTGGTTTTTCAACACTAACACAAGTGCGAAAAGTGTTTTTCAACACTAACACAAGTGCGAAAAGTGTTTTTTCCACACTAATACAAGTGCAAAAGTGGTTTCCTGCACCAACCCAAGTGCGAAAAGTGGTTTTTCAACACTAACACAAGTGCAAAAAGTGGTTTTTCAACACTAACACAAGTGCGAAAAGTGTTTTTTCCACACTAATACAAGTGCAAAAGTGGCTTCCTGCACCAACACAAGTGCGAAAAGTGGTTTTTCAACACTAACACAAGTGCGAAAAGTTGTTTTTCAACATTAACACAAGTGCGAAAAGTGGTTTTTCAACACTAACACAAGTGCGAAAAGTGGTTTTTCAACACTAACACAAGTGCGAAAAGTGGTTTTTCCACACTAATACAAGTGCAAAAGTGGTTTCCTGCACCAACACAAGTGCGAAAAGTGGTTTTTCAACACTAACACAAGTGCGAAAAGTGGTTTTTCAACAATATCACAAGTGCAAAAAGTGTTTTTTCCATACTAATACAAGTGCAAAAGTGGTTTCCTGCACCAACACAAGTGCAAAAAGTGGTTTTTCAACACTAACACAAGTGCGAAAAGTGGTTTTTCAACACTAACACAAGTGCGAAAAGTGTTTTTTCCACACTAATACAAGTGCAAAAGTGGTTTCCTGCACCAACACAAGTGCGAAAAGTGGTTTTTCAACACTAACACAAGTGCGAAAAGTGGTTTTTCAACACTAACACAAGTGCGAAAAGTGGTTTTTCAACACTAACACAAGTGCGAAAAGTGGTTTTTCCACACTAATACAAGTGCAAAAGTGGTTTCCTGCACCAACACAAGTGCGAAAAGTGGTTTTTCAACACTAACACAAGTGCGAAAAGTGGTTTTTCAACACTAACACAAGTGCTAAAAGTAGTTTTTCCACACTAATACAAGTGCAAAAGTGGTTTCCTGCACCAACAGAAGTGCGAAAAGTGTTTTTTCAACACTAACACAAGTGCAAAAAGTGGTTTTTCAACATTATCACAAGTGCAAAAAGTGTTTTTTCCACACTAATACAAGTGCAAAAGTGGTTTCCTGCACCAACACAAGTGCGAAAAGTGGTTTTTCAACACTAACACAAGTGCGAAAAGTGGTTTTTCAACACTAACTTAAGTGCGAAAAGTGGTTTTTCCACACTAATACAAGTGCAAAAGTGGTTTCCTGCACCAACACAAGTGCGAAAAGTGATTTTTCAACACTAACACAAGCGCGAAAAGTGGTTTTTCAACACTAACACAAGTGCGAAAAGTGTTTTTTCCACACTAATACAAGTGCAAAAGTGGTTTCCTGCACCAACACGAGTGCGAAAAGTGGTTTTTCAACACTAACACAAGTGCGAAAAGTGGTTTTTCAACACTAACACAAGTGCGAAAAGTGGTTTTTCAACACTAACACAAGTGCGAAAAGTGGTTATTCCACACTAATACAAATGTAAAAGTGGTTTCCTGCACCAACACAAGTGCGAAAAGTGGTTTTTCAACACTAACACAAGTGCGAAAAGTGTTTTTTCCACACTAATACAAGTGCAAAAGTGGTTTCCTGCACCAACACAAGTGCGAAAAGTGGTTTTTCAACACTAACACAAGTGCGAAAAGTGGTTTTTCAACACTAACACAAGTGCGAAAAGTGGTTTTTCAACACTAACACAAGTGCGAAAAGTGGTTTTTCCACACTAATACAAGTGCAAAAGTGGTTTCCTGCACCAACACAAGTGCGAAAAGTGGTTTTTCAACACTAACACAAGTGCAAAAAGTATTTTTTCCACACTAATACAAGTGCGAAAAGTGGTTTTTCAACACTAACACAAGTGTGAAAAGTATTTTTTCCACACTAATACAAGTGCGAAAAGTGGTTTTTCAACACTAACACAAGTGCGAAAAGTGGTTTTTCAACACTAACACAAGTGCGAAAAGTGTTTTTTCAACACTAACACAAGTGCGAAAAGTGTTTTTTCCACACTAATACAAGTGCAAAAGTGGTTTCCTGCACCAACCCAAGTGCGAAAAGTGGTTTTTCAACACTAACACAAGTGCAAAAAGTGGTTTTTCAACACTAACACAAGTGCGAAAAGTGTTTTTTCCACACTAATACATGTGCAAAAGTGGCTTCCTGCACCAACACAAGTGCGAAAAGTGGTTTTTCAACACTAACACAAGTGCGAAAAGTTGTTTTTCAACATTAACACAAGTGCGAAAAGTGGTTTTTCAACACTAACACAAGTGCGAAAAGTGGTTTTTCAACACTAACACAAGTGCGAAAAGTGGTTTTTCAACACTAACACAAGTGCGAAAAGTTGTTTTTCAACATTAACACAAGTGCGAAAAGTGGTTTTTCAACACTAACACAAGTGCGAAAAGTGGTTTTTCCACACTAATACAAGTGCAAAAGTGGTTTCCTGCACCAACACAAGTGCGAAAAGTGGTTTTTCAACACTAACACAAGTGCGAAAAGTGGTTTTTCAACACCATCACAAGTGCAAAAAGTGTTTTTTCCACACTAATACAAGTGCAAAAGTGGTTTCCTGCACCAACACAAGTGCGAAAAGTGGTTTTTCAACACTAACACAAGTGCGAAAAGTGGTTTTTCAACACTAACACAAGTGCGAAAAGTGGTTTTTCCACACAAATATAAGTGCAACAGTGGTTTCCTGCACCAACACAAGTGCGAAAAGTGGTTTTTCAACACTAACACAAGTGCGAAAAGTGGTTTTTCAACACTATCACAAGTGCGAAAAGTGGTTTTTCAACACTAACACAAGTGCGAAAAGTGTTTTTTCCACACTAATACAAGTGCAAAAGTGGTTTCCTGCACCAACACAAGTGCGAAAAGTGGTTTTTCAACACTAACACAAGTGCAAAAAGTGGGTTTTCAACACTATCACAAGTGCAAAAAGTGTTTTTTCCACACTAATACAAGTGCAAAAGTGGTTTCCTGCACCAACACAAGTGCGAAAAGTGGTTTTTCAACACTAACACAAGTGCGAAAAGTGGTTTTTCAACACTAACACAAGTGCGAAAAGTGGTTTTTCCACACTAATACAAGTGCAAAAGTGGTTTCCTGCACCAACACAAGTGCGAAAAGTGGTTTTTCAACACTAACACAAGTGCGAAAAGTGGTTTTTCAACACCATCACAAGTGCAAAAAGTGTTTTTTCCACACTAATACAAGTGCAAAAGTGGTTTCCTGCACCAACACATGTGCGAAAAGTGGTTTTTCAACACTAACACAAGTGCGAAAAGTGGTTTTTCAACACTAACACAAGTGCAAAAAGTGGTTTTTCCACACAAATATAAGTGCAACAGTGGTTTCCTGCACCAACACAAGTGCGAAAAGTGGTTTTTCAACACTAACACAAGTGCGAAAAGTGGTTTTTCAACACTATCACAAGTGCAAAAAGTGTTTTTTCCACACTAATACGAGTGCAAAAGGGGTTTCCTGCACCAACACAGGTGCGAAAAGTGGTTTTTCAACACTAACACAAGTGCGAAAAGTGGTTTTTCAACACTAACACAAGTGCGAAAAGTGTTTTTTCCACACTAATACAAGTGCAAAAGTTGTTTCCTGCACCAACACAAGTGCGAAAAGTGGTTTTTCAACACTAACACAAGTGCGAAAAGTGGTTTTTCAACACTAACACAAGTGCGAAAAGTGGTTTTTCAACACTAACACAAGTGCGAAAAGTGGTTTTTCCACACTAATACAAGTGCAAAAGTGGTTTCCTGCACCAACACAAGTGCGAAAAGTGGTTTTTCAACACTAACACAAGTGCAAAAAGTATTTTTTCCACACTAATACAAGTGCGAAAAGTGGTTTTTCAACACTAACACAAGTGCGAAAAGTATTTTTTCCACACTAATACAAGTGCGAAAAGTGGTTTTTCAACACTAACACAAGTGCGAAAAGTGGTTTTTCAACACTAACACAAGTGCGAAAAGTGGTTTTTCAACACTAACACAAGTGCGAAAAGTGTTTTTTCCACACTAATACAAGTGCAAAAGTGGTTTCCTGCACCAACCCAAGTGCGAAAAGTGGTTTTTCAACACTAACACAAGTGCAAAAAGTGGTTTTTCAACACTAACACAAGTGCGAAAAGTGTTTTTTCCACACTAATACAAGTGCAAAAGTGGCTTCCTGCACCAACACAAGTGCGAAAAGTGGTTTTTCAACACTAACACAAGTGCGAAAAGTTGTTTTTCAACATTAACACAAGTGCGAAAAGTGGTTTTTCAACACTAACACAAGTGCGAAAAGTGGTTTTTCAACACTAACACAAGTGCGAAAAGTGGTTTTTCCACACTAATACAAGTGCAAAAGTGGTTTCCTGCACCAACACAAGTGCGAAAAGTGGTTTTTCAACACTAACACAAGTGCGAAAAGTGGTTTTTCAACACTATCACAAGTGCAAAAAGTGTTTTTTCCATACTAATACAAGTGCAAAAGTGGTTTCCTGCACCAACACAAGTGCGAAAAGTGGTTTTTCAACACTAACACAAGTGCGAAAAGTGGTTTTTCAACACTAACACAAGTGCGAAAAGTGTTTTTTCCACACTAATACAAGTGCAAAAGTGGTTTCCTGCACCAACACAAGTGCGAAAAGTGGTTTTTCAACACTAACACAAGTGCGAAAAGTGGTTTTTCAACACTAACACAAGTGCGAAAAGTGGTTTTTCAACAATAACACAAGTGCGAAAAGTGGTTTTTCCACACTAATACAAGTGCAAAAGTGGTTTCCTGCACCAACACAAGTGCGAAAAGTGGTTTTTCAACACTAACACAAGTGCGAAAAGTGGTTTTTCAACACTAACACAAGTGCGAAAAGTGGTTTTTCCACACTAATACAAGTGCAAAAGTGGTTTCCTGCACCAACAGAAGTGCGAAAAGTGTTTTTTCAACACTAACACAAGTGCAAAAAGTGGTTTTTCAACATTATCACAAGTGCAAAAAGTGTTTTTTCCACACTAATACAAGTGCAAAAGTGGTTTCCTGCACCAACACAAGTGCGAAAAGTGGTTTTTCAACACTAACACAAGTGCGAAAAGTGGTTTTTCAACACTAACTTAAGTGCGAAAAGTGGTTTTTCCACACTAATACAAGTGCAAAAGTGGTTTCCTGCACCAACACAAGTGCGAAAAGTGGTTTTTCAACACTAACACAAGCGCGAAAAGTGGTTTTTCAACACTAACACAAGTGCGAAAAGTGTTTTTTCCACACTAATACAAGTGCAAAAGTGGTTTCCTGCACCAACACAAGTGCGAAAAGTGGTTTTTCAACACTAACACAAGTGCGAAAAGTGTTTTTTCCACACTAATGCAAGTGCAAAAGTGGTTTCCTGCACCAACACAAGTGCGAAAAGTGGTTTTTCAACACTAACACAAGTGCGAAAAGTGGTTTTTCAACACTAACACAAGTGCGAAAAGTGGTTTTTCAACACTAACACAAGTGCGAAAAGTGGTTTTTCCACACTAATACAAGTGCAAAAGTGGTTTCCTGCACCAACACAAGTGCGAAAAGTGGTTTTTCAACACTAACACAAGTGCAAAAAGTATTTTTTCCACACTAATACAAGTGCGAAAAGTGGTTTTTCAACACTAACACAAGTGCGAAAAGTATTTTTTCCACACTAATACAAGTGCGAAAAGTGGTTTTTCAACACTAACACAAGTGCGAAAAGTGGTTTTTCAACACTAACACAAGTGCGAAAAGTGGTTTTTCAACACTAACACAAGTGCGAAAAGTGTTTTTTCCACACTAATACAAGTGCAAAAGTGGTTTCCTGCACCAACCCAAGTGCGAAAAGTGGTTTTTCAACACTAACACAAGTGCAAAAAGTGGTTTTTCAACACTAACACAAGTGCGAAAAGTGTTTTTTCCACACTAATACAAGTGCAAAAGTGGCTTCCTGCACCAACACAAGTGCGAAAAGTGGTTTTTCAACACTAACACAAGTGCGAAAAGTTGTTTTTCAACATTAACACAAGTGCGAAAAGTGGTTTTTCAACACTAACACAAGTGCGAAAAGTGGTTTTTCAACACTAACACAAGTGCGAAAAGTGGTTTTTCCACACTAATACAAGTGCAAAAGTGGTTTCCTGCACCAACACAAGTGCGAAAAGTGGTTTTTCAACACTAACACAAGTGCGAAAAGTGGTTTTTCAACACTATCACAAGTGCAAAAAGTGTTTTTTCCATACTAATACAAGTGCAAAAGTGGTTTCCTGCACCAACACAAGTGCGAAAAGTGGTTTTTCAACACTAACACAAGTGCGAAAAGTGGTTTTTCAACACTAACACAAGTGCGAAAAGTGTTTTTTCCACACTAATACAAGTGCAAAAGTGGTTTCCTGCACCAACACAAGTGCGAAAAGTGGTTTTTCAACACTAACACAAGTGCGAAAAGTGGTTTTTCAACACTAACACAAGTGCGAAAAGTGGTTTTTCAACACTAACACAAGTGCGAAAAGTGGTTTTTTCCACACTAATACAAGTGCAAAAGTGGTTTCCTGCACCAACACAAGTGCGAAAAGTGGTTTTTCAACACTAACACAAGTGCAAAAAGTGGTTTTTCAACACTAACACAAGTGCGAAAAGTGGTTTTTCCACACTAATACAAGTGCAAAAGTGGTTTCCTGCACCAACAGAAGTGCGAAAAGTGTTTTTTCAACACTAACACAAGTGCAAAAAGTGGTTTTTCAACATTATCACAAGTGCAAAAAGTGTTTTTTCCACACTAATACAAGTGCAAAAGTGGTTTCCTGCACCAACACAAGTGCGAAAAGTGGTTTTTCAACACTAACACAAGTGCGAAAAGTGGTTTTTCAACACTAACTTAAGTGCGAAAAGTGGTTTTTCCACACTAATACAAGTGCAAAAGTGGTTTCCTGCACCAACACAAGTGCGAAAAGTGGTTTTTCAACACTAACACAAGCGCGAAAAGTGGTTTTTCAACACTAACACAAGTGTGAAAAGTGTTTTTTCCACACTAATACAAGTGCAAAAGTGGTTTCCTGCACCAACACGAGTGCGAAAAGTGGTTTTTCAACACTAACACAAGTGCGAAAAGTGGTTTTTCAACACTAACACAAGTGCGAAAAGTGGTTTTTCAACACTAACACAAGTGCGAAAAGTGGTTTTTCCACACTAATACAAGTGTAAAAGTGGTTTCCTGCACCAACACAAGTGCGAAAAGTGGTTTTTCAACACTAACACAAGTGCGAAAAGTGGTTTATCAACACTATCACAAGTGCAAAAAGTGTTTTTTCCACACTAATACAAGTGCAAAAGTGGTTTCCTGCACCAACACAAGTGCGAAAAGTGGTTTTTCAACACTAACACAATTGCGAAAAGTGTTTTATCCACACTAATACAAGTGCAAAAGTGGTTTCCTGCACCAACACAAGTGCGAAAAGTGGTTTTACAACACTAACACAAGTGCGAAAAGTGGTTTTTCAACACTAACACAAGTGCGAAAAGTGGTTTTTCAACACTAACACAAGTGCGAAAAGTGGTTTTTCAACACTAAGACAAGTGCGAAAAGTGGTTTCCTGCACCAACACAAGTGCGAAAAGTGGTTTTTCAACACTAACACAAGTGCGAAAAGTGGTTTTTCAACACTATCACAAGTGCAAAAAGTGTTTTTTCCACACTAATACAAGTGCAAAAGTGGTTTCCTGCACCAACACAAGTGCGAAAAGTGGTTTTTCAACACTAACACAAGTGCGAAAAATGGTTTTTCAACACTAACACAAGTGCGAAAAGTGGTTTTTCCACACTAATACAAGTGCAAAAGTGGTTTCCTGCACCAACACAAGTGCGAAAAGTGGTTTTTAAACACTAACACAAGTGCGAAAAGTGGTTTTTCAACACTATCACAAGTGCAAAAAGTGTTTTTTCCACACTAATACAAGTGCAAAAGTGGTTTCCTGCACCAACACAAGTGCGAAAAGTGGTTTTTCAACACTAACACAAGTGCGAAAAGTGGTTTTTCAACACTAACACAAGTGCGAAAAGTGTTTTTTCCACAATAATACAAGTGCAAAAGTGGTTTCCTGCACCAACACAAGTGCGAAAAGTGGTTTTTCAACACTAACACAAGTGCGAAAAATGGTTTTTCAACACTAACACAAGTGCGAAAAGTGGTTTTTCCACACTAATACAAGTGCAAAAGTGGTTTCCTGCACCAACACAAGTGAGAAAAGTGGTTTTTAAACACTAACACAAGTGCGAAAAGTGGTTTTTCAACACTATCACAAGTTCAAAAAGTGTTTTTTCCACACTAATACAAGTGCAAAAGTGGTTTCCTGCACCAACACAAGTGCGAAAAGTGGTTTTTCAACACTAACACAAGTGCGAAAAGTGGTTTTTCAACACTAACACAAGTGCGAAAAGTGTTTTTTCCACACTAATACAAGTGCAAAAGTGGTTTCCTGCACCAACACAAGTGCGAAAAGTGGTTTTTCAACACTAACACAAGTGCGAAAAGTGGTTTTTCAACACTAACACAAGTGCGAAAAGTGGTTTTTCAACACTAACACAAGTGCGAAAAGTGGTTTTTCCACACTAATACAAGTGCAAAAGTGGTTTCCTGCACCAACACAAGTGCAAAAAGTGGGTTTTCAACACTAACACAAGTGCGAAAAGTGGTTTTTCAACACTATCACAAGTGCAAAAAGTGTTTTTTCCACACTAATACAAGTGCAAAAGTGGTTTCCTGCACGTACAAGTGCGAAAAGTGGTTTTTCAACACTAACACAAGTGCGAAAAGTGGTTTTTCAACACTAACACAAGTGCGAAAAGTGTTTTTTCCACACTAATACAAGTGCAAAAGTGGTTTTCTGCACCAACACAAGTGCGAAAAGTGGTTTTTCAACACTAACACAAGTGCGAAAAGTGGTTTTTCAACATTAACACTAGTGCGAAAAGTGGTTTTTCAACACTAACACAAGTGCGAAAAGTGGTTTTTCCACACTAATACAAGTGCAAAAGTGGTTTCCTGCAACAACACAAGTGCGAAAAGTGGTTTTTCAACACTAACACAAGTGTGAAAAGTGGATTTTCAACACTATCACAAGTGCAAAAAGTGTTTTTTCCACACTAATACAAGTGCAAAAGTGGTTTCCTGCACCAACACAAGTGCGAAAAGTGGTTTTTCAACACTAACACAAGTGCGAAAAGTGGTTTTTCAACACTAACACAAGTGTGAAAAGTGGTTTTTCAACACTATCACAAGTGCAAAAAGTGTTTTTCCACGCTAATACAAGTGCAAAAGTGGTTTCCTGCACCAACACAAGTGCGAAAAGTGGTTTTTCAACACTAACACAAGTGCGAAAAGTGGTTTTTCAACACTAACACAAGTGCGAAAAGTGTTTTTTCCACACTAATACAAGTGCAAAAGTGGTTTCCTGCACCAACACAAGTGCGAAAAGTGGTTTTTCAACACTAACACAAGTGCGAAAAGTGGTTTTTCAACACTATCACAAGTGCAAAAAGTGTTTTTTCCACACTAATACAAGTGCAAAAGTGGTTTCCTGCACCAACACAAGTGCGAAAAGTGGTTTTTCAACACTAACACAAGTGCTAAAAGTGGTTTTTCAACACTAACACAAGTGCGAAAAGTGGTTTTTCCACACTAATACAAGTGCAAAAGTGGTTTCCTGCACCAACACAAGTGCGAAAAGTGGTTTTTCAACACTAACACAAGTGCAAAAAGTGGTTTTCAACACTATCACAAGTGCAAAAAGTGTTTTTTCCACACTAATACAAGTGCAAAAGTGGTTTCCTGCACCAACACAAGTGCGAAAAGTGGTTTTTCAACATTAACACAAGTGCAAAAAGTGTTTTTTCCACACTAATACAAGTGCAAAAGTGGTTTCCTGCACCAACACAAGTGCGAAAAGTGGTTTTTCAACACTAACACAAGTGCAAAAAGTGTTTTTTCCACACTAATACAAGTGCAAAAGTGGTTTCCTGCACCAACACAGTGCAAAAAGTGGTTTTTCAACACTATCACAAGTGCAAAAAGTGTTTTTTCCACACGAATACAAGTGCAAAAGTGGTTTCCTGCACCAACACAAGTGCGAAAAGTGGTTTTTCAACACTAACACAAGTGCGAAAAGTGGTTTTTCAACACTAACACAAGTGCGAAAAGTGGTTTTTCCACACTAATACAAGTGCAAAAGTGGTTTCCTGCACCAACACAAGTGCGAAAAGTGGTTTTTCAACACTAACACAAGTGCGAAAAGTGGTTTTTCAACACCATCACAAGTGCAAAAAGTGTTTTTTTCACACTAATACAAGTGCAAAAGTGGTTTCCTGCACCAACACAAGTGCGAAAAGTGGTTTTTCAACACTAACACAAGTGCGAAAAGTGGTTTTTCAACACTAACACAAGTGCGAAAAGTGGTTTTTCCACACAAATATAAGTGCAACAGTGGTTTCCTGCACCAACACAAGTGCGAAAAGTGGTTTTTCAACACTAACACAAGTGCGAAAAGTGGTTTTTCAACACTATCACAAGTGCGAAAAGTGGTTTTTCAACACTAACACAAGTGCGAAAAGTGTTTTTTCCACACTAATACAAGTGCAAAAGTGGTTTCCTGCACCAACACAAGTGCGAAAAGTGGTTTTTCAACACTAACACAAGTGCAAAAAGTGGTTTTTCAACACTATCACAAGTGCAAAAAGTGTTTTTTCCACACTAATACAAGTGCAAAAGTGGTTTCCTGCACCAACACAAGTGCGAAAAGTGGTTTTTCAACACTAACACAAGTGCGAAAAGTGGTTTTTCAACACTAACACAAGTGCGAAAAGTGGTTTTTCCACACTAATACAAGTGCAAAAGTGGTTTCCTGCACCAACACAAGTGCGAAAAGTGGTTTTTCAACACTAACACAAGTGCGAAAAGTGGTTTTTCAACACCATCACAAGTGCAAAAAGTGTTTTTTCCACACTAATACAAGTGCAAAAGTGGTTTCCTGCACCAACACAAGTGCAAAAAGTGATTTTTCAACACTAACACAAGTGCGAAAAGTGGTTTTTCAACACAAACACAAGTGCAAAAAGTGTTTTTTCCACACTAATACGAGTGCAAAAGGGGTTTCCTGCACCAACACAGGTGCGAAAAGTGGTTTTTCAACACTAACACAAGTGCGAAAAGTGGTTTTTCAACACTAACACAAGTGCGAAAAGTGTTTTTTCCACACTAATACAAGTGCAAAAGTGGTTTCCTGCACCAACACAAGTGCGAAAAGTGGTTTTTCAACACTAACACAAGTGCGAAAAGTGGTTTTTCAACACTAACACAAGTGCGAAAAGTGGTTTTTCAACACTAACACAAGTGCGAAAAGTGGTTTTTCCACACTAATACAAGTGCAAAAGTGGTTTCCTGCACCAACACAAGTGCGAAAAGTGGTTTTTCAACACTAACACAAGTGCAAAAAGTATTTTTTCCACACTAATACAAGTGCGAAAAGTGGTTTTTCAACACTAACACAAGTGCGAAAAGTATTTTTTCCACACTAATACAAGTGCGAAAAGTGGTTTTTCAACACTAACACAAGTGCGAAAAGTGGTTTTTCAACACTAACACAAGTGCGAAAAGTGTTTTTCAACACTAACACAAGTGCGAAAAGTGTTTTTTCCACACTAATACAAGTGCAAAAGTGGTTTCCTGCACCAACCCAAGTGCGAAAAGTGGTTTTTCAACACTAACACAAGTGCAAAAAGTGGTTTTTCAACACTAACACAAGTGCGAAAAGTGTTTTTTCCACACTAATACAAGTGCAAAAGTGGCTTCCTGCACCAACACAAGTGCGAAAAGTGGTTTTTCAACACTAACACAAGTGCGAAAAGTTGTTTTTCAACATTAACACAAGTGCGAAAAGTGGTTTTTCAACACTAACACAAGTGCGAAAAGTGGTTTTTCAACACTAACACAAGTGCGAAAAGTGGTTTTTCCACACTAATACAAGTGCAAAAGTGGTTTCCTGCACCAACACAAGTGCGAAAAGTGGTTTTTCAACACTAACACAAGTGCGAAAAGTGGTTTTTCAACAATATCACAAGTGCAAAAAGTGTTTTTTCCATACTAATACAAGTGCAAAAGTGGTTTCCTGCACCAACACAAGTGCGAAAAGTGGTTTTTCAACACTAACACAAGTGCGAAAAGTGGTTTTTCAACACTAACACAAGTGCGAAAAGTGTTTTTTCCACACTAATACAAGTGCAAAAGTGGTTTCCTGCACCAACACAAGTGCGAAAAGTGGTTTTTCAACACTAACACAAGTGCGAAAAGTGGTTTTTCAACACTAACACAAGTGCGAAAAGTGGTTTTTCAACACTAACACAAGTGCGAAAAGTGGTTTTTCCACACTAATACAAGTGCAAAAGTGGTTTCCTGCACCAACACAAGTGCGAAAAGTGGTTTTTCAACACTAACACAAGTGCGAAAAGTGGTTTTTCAACACTAACACAAGTGCGAAAAGTGGTTTTTCCACACTAATACAAGTGCAAAAGTGGTTTCCTGCACCAACAGAAGTGCGAAAAGTGTTTTTTCAACACTAACACAAGTGCAAAAAGTGGTTTTTCAACATTATCACAAGTGCAAAAAGTGTTTTTTCCACACTAATACAAGTGCAAAAGTGGTTTCCTGCACCAACACAAGTGCGAAAAGTGGTTTTTCAACACTAACACAAGTGCGAAAAGTGGTTTTTCAACACTAACTTAAGTGCGAAAAGTGGTTTTTCCACACTAATACAAGTGCAAAAGTGGTTTCCTGCACCAACACAAGTGCGAAAAGTGGTTTTTCAACACTAACACAAGCGCGAAAAGTGGTTTTTCAACACTAACACAAGTGCGAAAAGTGTTTTTTCCACACTAATACAAGTGCAAAAGTGGTTTCCTGCACCAACACGAGTGCGAAAAGTGGTTTTTCAACACTAACACAAGTGCGAAAAGTGGTTTTTCAACACTAACACAAGTGCGAAAAGTGGTTTTTCAACACTAACACAAGTGCGAAAAGTGGTTATTCCACACTAATACAAATGTAAAAGTGGTTTCCTGCACCAACACAAGTGCGAAAAGTGGTTTTTCAACACTAACACAAGTGCGAAAAGTGTTTTTTCCACACTAATACAAGTGCAAAAGTGGTTTCCTGCACCAACACAAGTGCGAAAAGTGGTTTTTCAACACTAACACAAGTGCGAAAAGTGGTTTTTCAACACTAACACAAGTGCGAAAAGTGGTTTTTCAACACTAACACAAGTGCGAAAAGTGGTTTTTCCACACTAATACAAGTGCAAAAGTGGTTTCCTGCACCAACACAAGTGCGAAAAGTGGTTTTTCAACACTAACACAAGTGCAAAAAGTATTTTTTCCACACTAATACAAGTGCGAAAAGTGGTTTTTCAACACTAACACAAGTGTGAAAAGTATTTTTTCCACACTAATACAAGTGCGAAAAGTGGTTTTTCAACACTAACACAAGTGCGAAAAGTGGTTTTTCAACACTAACACAAGTGCGAAAAGTGGTTTTTCAACACTAACACAAGTGCGAAAAGTGTTTTTTCCACACTAATACAAGTGCAAAAGTGGTTTCCTGCACCAACCCAAGTGCGAAAAGTGGTTTTTCAACACTAACACAAGTGCAAAAAGTGGTTTTTCAACACTAACACAAGTGCGAAAAGTGTTTTTTCCACACTAATACAAGTGCAAAAGTGGCTTCCTGCACCAACACAAGTGCGAAAAGTGGTTTTTCAACACTAACACAAGTGCGAAAAGTTGTTTTTCAACATTAACACAAGTGCGAAAAGTGGTTTTTCAACACTAACACAAGTGCGAAAAGTGGTTTTTCAACACTAACACAAGTGCGAAAAGTGGTTTTTCCACACTAATACAAGTGCAAAAGTGGTTTCCTGCACCAACACAAGTGCGAAAAGTGGTTTTTCAACACTAACACAAGTGCGAAAAGTGGTTTTTCAACACTATCACAAGTGCAAAAAGTGTTTTTTCCATACTAATACAAGTGCAAAAGTGGTTTCCTGCACCAACACAAGTGCGAAAAGTGGTTTTTCAACACTAACACAAGTGCGAAAAGTGGTTTTTCAACACTAACACAAGTGCGAAAAGTGTTTTTTCCACACTAATACAAGTGCAAAAGTGGTTTCCTGCACCAACACAAGTGCGAAAAGTGGTTTTTCAACACTAACACAAGTGCGAAAAGTGGTTTTTCAACACTAACACAAGTGCGAAAAGTGGTTTTTCAACACTAACACAAGTGCGAAAAGTGGTTTTTCCACACTAATACAAGTGCAAAAGTGGTTTCCTGCACCAACACAAGTGCGAAAAGTGGTTTTTCAACACTAACACAAGTGCGAAAAGTGGTTTTTCAACACTAACACAAGTGCGAAAAGTGGTTTTTCCACACTAATACAAGTGCAAAAGTGGTTTCCTGCACCAACAGAAGTGCGAAAAGTGTTTTTTCAACACTAACACAAGTGCAAAAAGTGGTTTTTCAACATTATCACAAGTGCAAAAAGTGTTTTTTCCACACTAATACAAGTGCAAAAGTGGTTTCCTGCACCAACACAAGTGCGAAAAGTGGTTTTTCAACACTAACACAAGTGCGAAAAGTGGTTTTTCAACACTAACTTAAGTGCGAAAAGTGGTTTTTCCACACTAATACAAGTGCAAAAGTGGTTTCCTGCACCAACACAAGTGCGAAAAGTGGTTTTTCAACACTAACACAAGCGCGAAAAGTGGTTTTTCAACACTAACACAAGTGCGAAAAGTGTTTTTTCCACACTAATACAAGTGCAAAAGTGGTTTCCTGCACCAACACGAGTGCGAAAAGTGGTTTTTCAACACTAACACAAGTGCGAAAAGTGGTTTTTCAACACTAACACAAGTGCGAAAAGTGGTTTTTCAACACTAACACAAGTGCGATAAGTGGTTTTTCCACACTAATACAAGTGTAAAAGTGGTTTCCTGCACCAACACAAGTGCGAAAAGTGGTTTTTCAACACTAACACAAGTGCGAAAAGTGGTTTATCAACACTATCACAAGTGCAAAAAGTGTTTTTTCCACACTAATACAAGTGCAAAAGTGGTTTCCTGCACCAACACAAGTGCGAAAAGTGGTTTTTCAACACTAACACAAGTGCGAAAAGTGTTTTATCCACACTAATACAAGTGCAAAAGTGGTTTCCTGCACCAACACAAGTGCGAAAAGTGGTTTTACAACACTAACACAAGTGCGAAAAGTGGTTTTTCAACACTAACACAAGTGCGAAAAGTGGTTTTTCAACACTAACACAAGTGCGAAAAGTGGTTTTTCAACACTAAGACAAGTGCGAAAAGTGGTTTCCTGCACCAACACAAGTGCGAAAAGTGGTTTTTCAACACTAACACAAGTGCGAAAAGTGGTTTTTCAACACTATCACAAGTGCAAAAAGTGTTTTTTCCACACTAATACAAGTGCAAAAGTGGTTTCCTGCACCAACACAAGTGCGAAAAGTGGTTTTTCAACACTAACACAAGTGCGAAAAATGGTTTTTCAACACTAACAGAAGTGCGAAAAGTGGTTTTTCCACACTAATACAAGTGCAAAAGTGGTTTCCTGCACCAACACAAGTGCGAAAAGTGGTTTTTAAACACTAACACAAGTGCGAAAAGTGGTTTTTCAACACTATCACAAGTGCAAAAAGTGTTTTTTCCACACTAATACAAGTGCAAAAGTGGTTTCCTGCACCAACACAAGTGCGAAAAGTGGTTTTTCAACACTAACACAAGTGCGAAAAGTGGTTTTTCAACACTAACATAAGTGCGAAAAGTGTTTTTTCCACACTAATACAAGTGCAAAAGTGGTTTCCTGTACCAACACAAGTGCGAAAAGTGGTTTTTCAACACTAACACAAGTGCGAAAAGTGGTTTTTCAACACTAACACAAGTGCGAAAAGTGGTTTTTCAACACCAACACAAGTGCGAAAAGTGGTTTTTCCACACTAATACAAGTGCAAAAGTGGTTTCCTGCACCAACACAAGTGCAAAAAGTGGTTTTTCAACACTAACACAAGTGCGAAAAGTGGTTTTTCAACACTATCACAAGTGCAAAAAGTGTTTTTTCCACACTAATACAAGTGCAAAAGTGGTTTCCTGCACCAACACAAGTGCGAAAAGTGGTTTTTCAACACTAACACAAGTGCGAAAAGTGGTTTTTCAACACTAACACAAGTGCGAAAAGTGTTTTTTCCACACTAATACAAGTGCAAAAGTGGTTTTCTGCACCAACACAAGTGCGAAAAGTGGTTTTTCAACACTAACACAAGTGCGAAAAGTGGTTTTTCAACATTAACACTAGTGCGAAAAGTGGTTTTTCAACACTAACACAAGTGCGAAAAGTGGTTTTTTCCACACTAATACAAGTGCAAAAGTGGTTTCCTGCAACAACACAAGTGCGAAAAGTGGTTTTTCAACACTAACACAAGTGCGAAAAGTGGATTTTCAACACTATCACAAGTGCAAAAAGTGTTTTTTCCACACTAATACAAGTGCAAAAGTGGTTTCCTGCACCAACACAAGTGCGAAAAGTGGTTTTTCAACACTAACACAAGTGCGAAAAGTGGTTTTTCAACACTAACACAAGCGTGAAAAGTGGTTTTTCAACACTATCACAAGTGCAAAAAGTGTTTTTTCCACGCTAATACAAGTGCAAAAGTGGTTTCCTGCACCAACACAAGTGCGAAAAGTGGTTTTTCAACACTAACAAGTGCGAAAAGTGGTTTTTCAACACTAACACAAGTGCGAAAAGTGTTTTTTCCACACTAATACAAGTGCAAAAGTGGTTTCCTGCACCAACACAAGTGCGAAAAGTGGTTTTTCAACACTAACACAAGTGCGAAAAGTGGTTTTTCAACACTATCACAAGTGCAAAAAGTGTTTTTTCCACACTAATACAAGTGCAAAAGTGGTTTCCTGCACCAACACAAGTGCGAAAAGTGGTTTTTCAACACTAACACAAGTGCGAAAAGTGGTTTTTCAACACTAACACAAGTGCGAAAAGTGGTTTTTCCACACTAATACAAGTGCAAAAGTGGTTTCCTGCACCAACACAAGTGCGAAAAGTGGTTTTTCAACACTAACACAAGTGCAAAAAGTGTTTTTTCCACACTAATACAAGTGCAAAAGTGGTTTCCTGCACCAACACAGTGCAAAAACTGGTTTATCAACACTATCACAAGTGCAAAAAGTGTTTTTTCCACACTAATACAAGTGCAAAAGTGGTTTCCTGCACCAACACAAGTGCGAAAAGTGGTTTTTCAACACTAACACAAGTGCGAAAAGTGGTTTTTCAACACTAACACAAGTGCGAAAAGTGGTTTTTCCACACTAATACAAGTGCAAAAGTGGTTTCCTGCACGAACACAAGTGCGAAAAGTGGTTTTTCAACACTAACACAAGTGCGAAAAGTGGTTTTTCAACACCATCACAAGTGCAAAAAGTGTTTTTTCCACACTAATACAAGTGCAAAAGTGGTTTCCTGCACCAACACAAGTGCGAAAAGTGGTTTTTCAACACTAACACAAGTGCGAAAAGTGGTTTTTCAACACTAACACAAGTGCGAAAAGTGGTTTTTCCACACAAATATAAGTGCAACAGTGGTTTCCTGCACCAACACAAGTGCGAAAAGTGGTTTTTCAACACTAACACAAGTGCGAAAAGTGGTTTTTCAACACTATCACAAGTGCGAAAAGTGGTTTTTCAACACTAACACAAGTGCGAAAAGTGTTTTTTCCACACTAATACAAGTGCAAAAGTGGTTTCCTGCACCAACACAAGTGCGAAAAGTGGTTTTTCAACACTAACACAAGTGCAAAAAGTGGGTTTTCAACACTATCACAATTGCAAAAAGTGTTTTTTCCACACTAATACAAGTGCAAAAGTGGTTTCCTGCACCAACACAAGTGCGAAAAGTGGTTTTTCAACACTAACACAAGTGCGAAAAGTGGTTTTTCAACACTAACACAAGTGCGAAAAGTGGTTTTTCCACACTAATACAAGTGCAAAAGTGGTTTCCTGCACCAACACAAGTGCGAAAAGTGGTTTTTCAACACTAACACAAGTGCGAAAAGTGGTTTTTCAACACCATCACAAGTGCAAAAAGTGTTTTTTCCACACTAATACAAGTGCAAAAGTGGTTTCCTGCACCAACACATGTGCGAAAAGTGGTTTTTCAACACTAACACAAGTGCGAAAAGTGGTTTTTCAACACTAACACAAGTGCAAAAAGTGGTTTTTCCACACAAATATAAGTGCAACAGTGGTTTCCTGCACCAACACAAGTGCGAAAAGTGGTTTTTCAACACTAACACAAGTGCGAAAAGTGGTTTTTCAACACTATCACAAGTGCAAAAAGTGTTTTTTCCACACTAATACGAGTGCAAAAGGGGTTTCCTGCACCAACACAGGTGCGAAAAGTGGTTTTTCAACACTAACACAAGTGCGAAAAGTGGTTTTTCAACACTAACACAAGTGCGAAAAGTGTTTTTTCCACACTAATACAAGTGCAAAAGTGGTTTCCTGCACCAACACAAGTGCGAAAAGTGGTTTTTCAACACTAACACAAGTGCGAAAAGTGGTTTTTCAACACTAACACAAGTGCGAAAAGTGGTTTTTCAACACTAACACAAGTGCGAAAAGTGGTTTTTCCACACTAATACAAGTGCAAAAGTGGTTTCCTGCACCAACACAAGTGCGAAAAGTGGTTTTTCAACACTAACACAAGTGCAAAAAGTATTTTTTCCACACTAATACAAGTGCGAAAAGTGGTTTTTCATCACTAACACAAGTGCGAAAAGTATTTTTTCCACACTAATACAAGTGCGAAAAGTGGTTTTTCAACACTAACACAAGTGCGAAAAGTGGTTTTTCAACACTAACACAAGTGCGAAAAGTGGTTTTTCAACACTAACACAAGTGCGAAAAGTGTTTTTTCCACACTAATACAAGTGCAAAAGTGGTTTCCTGCACCAACCCAAGTGCGAAAAGTGGTTTTTCAACACTAACACAAGTGCAAAAAGTGGTTTTTCAACACTAACACAAGTGCGAAAAGTGTTTTTTCCACACTAATACAAGTGCAAAAGTGGCTTCCTGCACCAACACAAGTGCGAAAAGTGGTTTTTCAACACTAACACAAGTGCGAAAAGTTGTTTTTCAACATTAACACAAGTGCGAAAAGTGGTTTTTCAACACTAACACAAGTGCGAAAAGTGGTTTTTCAACACTAACACAAGTGCGAAAAGTGGTTTTTCCACACTAATACAAGTGCAAAAGTGGTTTCCTGCACCAACACAAGTGCGAAAAGTGGTTTTTCAACACTAACACAAGTGCGAAAAGTGGTTTTTCAACACTATCACAAGTGCAAAAAGTGTTTTTTCCATACTAATACAAGTGCAAAAGTGGTTTCCTGCACCAACACAAGTGCGAAAAGTGGTTTTTCAACACTAACACAAGTGCGAAAAGTGGTTTTTCAACACTAACACAAATGCGAAAAGTGTTTTTTCCACACTAATACAAGTGCAAAAGTGGTTTCCTGCACCAACACAAGTGCGAAAAGTGGTTTTTCAACACTAACACAAGTGCGAAAAGTGGTTTTTCAACACTAACACAAGTGCGAAAAGTGGTTTTTCAACAATAACACAAGTGCGAAAAGTGGTTTTTCCACACTAATACAAGTGCAAAAGTGGTTTCCTGCACCAACACAAGTGCGAAAAGTGGTTTTTCAACACTAACACAAGTGCGAAAAGTGGTTTTTCAACACTAACACAAGTGCGAAAAGTGGTTTTTCCACACTAATACAAGTGCAAAAGTGGTTTCCTGCACCAACAGAAGTGCGAAAAGTGTTTTTTCAACACTAACACAAGTGCAAAAAGTGGTTTTTCAACATTATCACAAGTGCAAAAAGTGTTTTTTCCACACTAATACAAGTGCAAAAGTGGTTTCCTGCACCAACACAAGTGCGAAAAGTGGTTTTTCAACACTAACACAAGTGCGAAAAGTGGTTTTTCAACACTAACTTAAGTGCGAAAAGTGGTTTTTCCACACTAATACAAGTGCAAAAGTGGTTTCCTGCACCAACACAAGTGCGAAAAGTGGTTTTTCAACACTAACACAAGCGCGAAAAGTGGTTTTTCAACACTAACACAAGTGCGAAAAGTGTTTTTTCCACACTAATACAAGTGCAAAAGTGGTTTCCTGCACCAACACGAGTGCGAAAAGTGGTTTTTCAACACTAACACAAGTGCGAAAAGTGGTTTTTCAACACTAACACAAGTGCGAAAAGTGGTTTTTCAACACTAACACAAGTGCGAAAAGTGGTTTTTCCACACTAATACAAGTGTAAAAGTGGTTTCCTGCACCAACACAAGTGCGAAAAGTGGTTTTTCAACACTAACACAAGTGCGAAAAGTGTTTTTTCCACACTAATACAAGTGCAAAAGTGGTTTCCTGCACCAACACAAGTGCGAAAAGTGGTTTTTCAACACTAACACAAGTGCGAAAAGTGGTTTTTCAACACTAACACAAGTGCGAAAAGTGGTTTTTCAACACTAACACAAGTGCGAAAAGTGGTTTTTCCACACTAATACAAGTGCAAAAGTGGTTTCCTGCACCAACACAAGTGCGAAAAGTGGTTTTTCAACACTAACACAAGTGCAAAAAGTATTTTTTCCACACTAATACAAGTGCGAAAAGTGGTTTTTCAACACTAACACAAGTGCGAAAAGTATTTTTTCCACACTAATACAAGTGCGAAAAGTGGTTTTTCAACACTAACACAAGTGCGAAAAGTGGTTTTTCAACACTAACACAAGTGCGAAAAGTGGTTTTTCAACACTAACACAAGTGCGAAAAGTGTTTTTTCCACACTAATACAAGTGCAAAAGTGGTTTCCTGCACCAACCCAAGTGCGAAAAGTGGTTTTTCAACACTAACACAAGTGCAAAAAGTGGTTTTTCAACACTAACACAAGTGCGAAAAGTGTTTTTTCCACACTAATACAAGTGCAAAAGTGGCTTCCTGCACCAACACAAGTGCGAAAAGTGGTTTTTCAACACTAACACAAGTGCGAAAAGTTGTTTTTCAACATTAACACAAGTGCGAAAAGTGGTTTTTCAACACTAACACAAGTGCGAAAAGTGGTTTTTCAACACTAACACAAGTGCGAAAAGTGGTTTTTCCACACTAATACAAGTGCAAAAGTGGTTTCCTGCACCAACACAAGTGCGAAAAGTGGTTTTTCAACACTAACACAAGTGCGAAAAGTGGTTTTTCAACACTATCACAAGTGCAAAAAGTGTTTTTTCCATACTAATACAAGTGCAAAAGTGGTTTCCTGCACCAACACAAGTGCGAAAAGTGGTTTTTCAACACTAACACAAGTGCGAAAAGTGGTTTTTCAACACTAACACAAGTGCGAAAAGTGTTTTTTCCACACTAATACAAGTGCAAAAGTGGTTTCCTGCACCAACACAAGTGCGAAAAGTGGTGTTTCAACACTAACACAAGTGCGAAAAGTGGTTTTTCAACACTAACACAAGTGCGAAAAGTGGTTTTTCAACACTAACACAAGTGCGAAAAGTGGTTTTTTCCACACTAATACAAGTGCAAAAGTGGTTTCCTGCACCAACACAAGTGCGAAAAGTGGTTTTTCAACACTAACACAAGTGCGAAAAGTGGTTTTTCAACACTAACACAAGTGCGAAAAGTGGTTTTTCCACACTAATACAAGTGCAAAAGTGGTTTCCTGCACCAACAGAAGTGCGAAAAGTGTTTTTTCAACACTAACACAAGTGCAAAAAGTGGTTTTTCAACATTATCACAAGTGCAAAAAGTGTTTTTTCCACACTAATACAAGTGCAAAAGTGGTTTCCTGCACCAACACAAGTGCGAAAAGTGGTTTTTCAACACTAACACAAGTGCGAAAAGTGGTTTTTCAACACTAACTTAAGTGCGAAAAGTGGTTTTTCCACACTAATACAAGTGCAAAAGTGGTTTCCTGCACCAACACAAGTGCGAAAAGTGGTTTTTCAACACTAACACAAGCGCGAAAAGTGGTTTTTCAACACTAACACAAGTGTGAAAAGTGTTTTTTCCACACTAATACAAGTGCAAAAGTGGTTTCCTGCACCAACACGAGTGCGAAAAGTGGTTTTTCAACACTAACACAAGTGCGAAAAGTGGTTTTTCAACACTAACACAAGTGCGAAAAGTGGTTTTTCAACACTAACACAAGTGCGAAAAGTGGTTTTTCCACACTAATACAAGTGTAAAAGTGGTTTCCTGCACCAACACAAGTGCGAAAAGTGGTTTTTCAACACTAACACAAGTGCGAAAAGTGGTTTATCAACACTATCACAAGTGCAAAAAGTGTTTTTTCCACACTAATACAAGTGCAAAAGTGGTTTCCTGCACCAACACAAGTGCGAAAAGTGGTTTTTCAACACTAACACAAGTGCGAAAAGTGTTTTATCCACACTAATACAAGTGCAAAAGTGGTTTCCTGCACCAACACAAGTGCGAAAAGTGGTTTTACAACACTAACACAAGTGCGAAAAGTGGTTTTTCAACACTAACACAAGTGCGAAAAGTGGTTTTTCAACACTAACACAAGTGCGAAAAGTGGTTTTTCAACAATAAGACAAGTGCGAAAAGTGGTTTCCTGCACCAACACAAGTGCGAAAAGTGGTTTTTCAACACTAACACAAGTGCGAAAAGTGGTTTTTCAACACTATCACAAGTGCAAAAAGTGTTTTTTCCACACTAATACAAGTGCAAAAGTGGTTTCCTGCACCAACACAAGTGCGAAAAGTGGTTTTTCAACACTAACACAAGTGCGAAAAATGGTTTTTCAACACTAACACAAGTGCGAAAAGTGGTTTTTCCACACTAATACAAGTGCAAAAGTGGTTTCCTGCACCAACACAAGTGCGAAAAGTGGTTTTTAAACACTAACACAAGTGCGAAAAGTGGTTTTTCAACACTATCACAAGTGCAAAAAGTGTTTTTTCCACACTAATACAAGTGCAAAAGTGGTTTCCTGCACCAACACAAGTGCGAAAAGTGGTTTTTTAACACTAACACAAGTGCGAAAAGTGGTTTTTCAACACTAACACAAGTGCGAAAAGTGTTTTTTCCACAATAATACAAGTGCAAAAGTGGTTTCCTGCACCAACACAAGTGCGAAAAGTGGTTTTTCAACACTAACACAAGTGCGAAAAATGGTTTTTCAACACTAACACAAGTGCGAAAAGTGGTTTTTCCACACTAATACAAGTGCAAAAGTGGTTTCCTGCACCAACACAAGTGCGAAAAGTGGTTTTTAAACACTAACACAAGTGCGAAAAGTGGTTTTTCAACACTATCACAAGTTCAAAAAGTGCTTTTTCCACACTAATACAAGTGCAAAAGTGGTTTCCTGCACCAACACAAGTGCGAAAAGTGGTTTTTCAACACTAACACAAGTGCGAAAAGTGGTTTTTCAACACTAACACAAGTGCGAAAAGTGTTTTTTCCACACTAATACAAGTGCAAAAGTGGTTTCCTGCACCAACACAAGTGCGAAAAGTGGTTTTTCAACACTAACACAAGTGCGAAAAGTGGTTTTTCAACACTAACACAAGTGCGAAAAGTGGTTTTTCAACACTAACACAAGTGCGAAAAGTGGTTTTTCCACACTAATACAAGTGCAAAAGTGGTTTCCTGCACCAACACAAGTGCAAAAAGTGGTTTTTCAACACTAACACAAGTGCGAAAAGTGGTTTTTCAACACTATCACAAGTGCAAAAAGTGTTTTTTCCACACTAATACAAGTGCAAAAGTGGTTTCCTGCACCAACACAAGTGCGAAAAGTGGTTTTTCAACACTAACACAAGTGCGAAAAGTGGTTTTTCAACACTAACACAAGTGCGAAAAGTGTTTTTTCCACACTAATACAAGTGCAAAAGTGGTTTTCTGCACCAACACAAGTGCGAAAAGTGGTTTTTCAACACTAACACAAGTGCGAAAAGTGTTTTTTCCACAATAATACAAGTGCAAAAGTGGTTTCCTGCACCAACACAAGTGCGAAAAGTGGTTTTTCAACACTAACACAAGTGCGAAAAATGGTTTTTCAACACTAACACAAGTGCGAAAAGTGGTTTTTCCACACTAATACAAGTGCAAAAGTGGTTTCCTGCACCAACACAAGTGCGAAAAGTGGTTTTTAAACACTAACACAAGTGCGAAAAGTGGTTTTTCAACACTATCACAAGTTCAAAAAGTGTTTTTTCCACACTAATACAAGTGCAAAAGTGGTTTCCTGCACCAACACAAGTGCGAAAAGTGGTTTTTCAACACTAACACAAGTGCGAAAAGTGGTTTTTCAACACTAACACAAGTGCGAAAAGTGTTTTTTCCACACTAATACAAGTGCAAAAGTGGTTTCCTGCACCAACACAAGTGCGAAAAGTGGTTTTTCAACACTAACACAAGTGCGAAAAGTGGTTTTTCAACACTAACACAAGTGCGAAAAGTGGTTTTTCAACACTAACACAAGTGCGAAAAGTGGTTTTTCCACACTAATACAAGTGCAAAAGTGGTTTCCTGCACCAACACAAGTGCAAAAAGTGGTTTTTCAACACTAACACAAGTGCGAAAAGTGGTTTTTCAACACTATCACAAGTGCAAAAAGTGTTTTTTCCACACTAATACAAGTGCAAAAGTGGTTTCCTGCACCAACACAAGTGCGAAAAGTGGTTTTTCAACACTAACACAAGTGCGAAAAGTGGTTTTTCAACACTAACACAAGTGCGAAAAGTGTTTTTTCCACACTAATACAAGTGCAAAAGTGGTTTTCTGCACCAACACAAGTGCGAAAAGTGGTTTTTCAACACTAACACAAGTGCGAAAAGTGGTTTTTCAACATTAACACTAGTGCGAAAAGTGGTTTTTCAACACTAACACAAGTGCGAAAAGTGGTTTTTCCACACTAATACAAGTGCAAAAGTGGTTTCCTGCAACAACACAAGTGCGAAAAGTGGTTTTTCAACACTAACACAAGTGTGAAAAGTGGATTTTCAACACTATCACAAGTGCAAAAAGTGTTTTTTCCACACTAATACAAGTGCAAAAGTGGTTTCCTGCACCAACACAAGTGCGAAAAGTGGTTTTTCAACACTAACACAAGTGCGAAAAGTGGTTTTTCAACACTAACACAAGTGTGAAAAGTGGTTTTTCAACACTATCACAAGTGCAAAAAGTGTTTTTCCACGCTAATACAAGTGCAAAAGTGGTTTCCTGCACCAACACAAGTGCGAAAAGTGGTTTTTCAACACTAACACAAGTGCGAAAAGTGGTTTTTCAACACTAACACAAGTGCGAAAAGTGTTTTTTCCACACTAATACAAGTGCAAAAGTGGTTTCCTGCACCAACACAAGTGCGAAAAGTGGTTTTTCAACACTAACACAAGTGCGAAAAGTGGTTTTTCAACACTATCACAAGTGCAAAAAGTGTTTTTTCCACACTAATACAAGTGCAAAAGTGGTTTCCTGCACCAACACAAGTGCGAAAAGTGGTTTTTCAACACTAACACAAGTGCTAAAAGTGGTTTTTCAACACTAACACAAGTGCGAAAAGTGGTTTTTCCACACTAATACAAGTGCAAAAGTGGTTTCCTGCACCAACACAAGTGCGAAAAGTGGTTTTTCAACACTAACACAAGTGCAAAAAGTGGTTTTCAACACTATCACAAGTGCAAAAAGTGTTTTTTCCACACTAATACAAGTGCAAAAGTGGTTTCCTGCACCAACACAAGTGCGAAAAGTGGTTTTTCAACATTAACACAAGTGCAAAAAGTGTTTTTTCCACACTAATACAAGTGCAAAAGTGGTTTCCTGCACCAACACAAGTGCGAAAAGTGGTTTTTCAACACTAACACAAGTGCAAAAAGTGTTTTTTCCACACTAATACAAGTGCAAAAGTGGTTTCCTGCACCAACACAGTGCAAAAAGTGGTTTTTCAACACTATCACAAGTGCAAAAAGTGTTTTTTCCACACTAATACAAGTGCAAAAGTGGTTTCCTGCACCAACACAAGTGCGAAAAGTGGTTTTTCAACACTAACACAAGTGCGAAAAGTGGTTTTTCAACACTAACACAAGTGCGAAAAGTGGTTTTTCCACACTAATACAAGTGCAAAAGTGGTTTCCTGCACCAACACAAGTGCGAAAAGTGGTTTTTCAACACTAACACAAGTGCGAAAAGTGGTTTTTCAACACCATCACAAGTGCAAAAAGTGTTTTTTCCACACTAATACAAGTGCAAAAGTGGTTTCCTGCACCAACACAAGTGCGAAAAGTGGTTTTTCAACACTAACACAAGTGCGAAAAGTGGTTTTTCAACACTAACACAAGTGCGAAAAGTGGTTTTTCCACACAAATATAAGTGCAACAGTGGTTTCCTGCACCAACACAAGTGCGAAAAGTGGTTTTTCAACACTAACACAAGTGCGAAAAGTGGTTTTTCAACACTATCACAAGTGCGAAAAGTGGTTTTTCAACACTAACACAAGTGCGAAAAGTGTTTTTTCCACACTAATACAAGTGCAAAAGTGGTTTCCTGCACCAACACAAGTGCGAAAAGTGGTTTTTCAACACTAACACAAGTGCAAAAAGTGGTTTTTCAACACTATCACAAGTGCAAAAAGTGTTTTTTCCACACTAATACAAGTGCAAAAGTGGTTTCCTGCACCAACACAAGTGCGAAAAGTGGTTTTTCAACACTAACACAAGTGCGAAAAGTGGTTTTTCAACACTAACACAAGTGCGAAAAGTGGTTTTTCCACACTAATACAAGTGCAAAAGTGGTTTCCTGCACCAACACAAGTGCGAAAAGTGGTTTTTCAACACTAACACAAGTGCGAAAAGTGGTTTTTCAACACCATCACAAGTGCAAAAAGTGTTTTTTCCACACTAATACAAGTGCAAAAGTGGTTTCCTGCACCAACACAAGTGCGAAAAGTGGTTTTTCAACACTAACACAAGTGCGAAAAGTGGTTTTTCAACACTAACACAAGTGCGAAAAGTGGTTTTTCCACACAAATATAAGTGCAACAGTGGTTTCCTGCACCAACACAAGTGCGAAAAGTGGTTTTTCAACACTAACACAAGTGCGAAAAGTGGTTTTTCAACACTATCACAAGTGCAAAAAGTGTTTTTTCCACACTAATACGAGTGCAAAAGGGGTTTCCTGCACCAACACAGGTGCGAAAAGTGGTTTTTCAACACTAACACAAGTGCGAAAAGTGGTTTTTCAACACTAACACAAGTGCGAAAAGTGTTTTTTCCACACTAATACAAGTGCAAAAGTGGTTTCCTGCACCAACACAAGTGCGAAAAGTGGTTTTTCAACACTAACACAAGTGCGAAAAGTGGTTTTTCAACACTATCACAAGTGCAAAAAGTGTTTTTTCCACACTAATACAAGTGCAAAAGTGGTTTCCTGCACCAACACAAGTGCGAAAAGTGGTTTTTCAACACTAACACAAGTGCGAAAAGTGTTTTTTCCACAATAATACAAGTGCAAAAGTGGTTTCCTGCACCAACACAAGTGCGAAAAGTGGTTTTTCAACACTAACACAAGTGCGAAAAATGGTTTTTCAACACTAACACAAGTGCGAAAAGTGGTTTTTCCACACTAATACAAGTGCAAAAGTGGTTTCCTGCACCAACACAAGTGCGAAAAGTGGTTTTTAAACACTAACACAAGTGCGAAAAGTGGTTTTTCAACACTATCACAAGTTCAAAAAGTGCTTTTTCCACACTAATACAAGTGCAAAAGTGGTTTCCTGCACCAACACAAGTGCGAAAAGTGGTTTTTCAACACTAACACAAGTGCGAAAAGTGGTTTTTCAACACTAACACAAGTGCGAAAAGTGTTTTTTCCACACTAATACAAGTGCAAAAGTGGTTTCCTGCACCAACACAAGTGCGAAAAGTGGTTTTTCAACACTAACACAAGTGCGAAAAGTGGTTTTTCAACACTAACACAAGTGCGAAAAGTGGTTTTTCAACACTAACACAAGTGCGAAAAGTGGTTTTTCCACACTAATACAAGTGCAAAAGTGGTTTCCTGCACCAACACAAGTGCAAAAAGTGGTTTTTCAACACTAACACAAGTGCGAAAAGTGGTTTTTCAACACTATCACAAGTGCAAAAAGTGTTTTTTCCACACTAATACAAGTGCAAAAGTGGTTTCCTGCACCAACACAAGTGCGAAAAGTGGTTTTTCAACACTAACACAAGTGCGAAAAGTGGTTTTTCAACACTAACACAAGTGCGAAAAGTGTTTTTTCCACACTAATACAAGTGCAAAAGTGGTTTTCTGCACCAACACAAGTGCGAAAAGTGGTTTTTCAACACTAACACAAGTGCGAAAAGTGTTTTTTCCACAATAATACAAGTGCAAAAGTGGTTTCCTGCACCAACACAAGTGCGAAAAGTGGTTTTTCAACACTAACACAAGTGCGAAAAATGGTTTTTCAACACTAACACAAGTGCGAAAAGTGGTTTTTCCACACTAATACAAGTGCAAAAGTGGTTTCCTGCACCAACACAAGTGCGAAAAGTGGTTTTTAAACACTAACACAAGTGCGAAAAGTGGTTTTTCAACACTATCACAAGTTCAAAAAGTGTTTTTTCCACACTAATACAAGTGCAAAAGTGGTTTCCTGCACCAACACAAGTGCGAAAAGTGGTTTTTCAACACTAACACAAGTGCGAAAAGTGGTTTTTCAACACTAACACAAGTGCGAAAAGTGTTTTTTCCACACTAATACAAGTGCAAAAGTGGTTTCCTGCACCAACACAAGTGCGAAAAGTGGTTTTTCAACACTAACACAAGTGCGAAAAGTGGTTTTTCAACACTAACACAAGTGCGAAAAGTGGTTTTTCAACACTAACACAAGTGCGAAAAGTGGTTTTTCCACACTAATACAAGTGCAAAAGTGGTTTCCTGCACCAACACAAGTGCAAAAAGTGGTTTTTCAACACTAACACAAGTGCGAAAAGTGGTTTTTCAACACTATCACAAGTGCAAAAAGTGTTTTTTCCACACTAATACAAGTGCAAAAGTGGTTTCCTGCACCAACACAAGTGCGAAAAGTGGTTTTTCAACACTAACACAAGTGCGAAAAGTGGTTTTTCAACACTAACACAAGTGCGAAAAGTGTTTTTTCCACACTAATACAAGTGCAAAAGTGGTTTTCTGCACCAACACAAGTGCGAAAAGTGGTTTTTCAACACTAACACAAGTGCGAAAAGTGGTTTTTCAACATTAACACTAGTGCGAAAAGTGGTTTTTCAACACTAACACAAGTGCGAAAAGTGGTTTTTCCACACTAATACAAGTGCAAAAGTGGTTTCCTGCAACAACACAAGTGCGAAAAGTGGTTTTTCAACACTAACACAAGTGTGAAAAGTGGATTTTCAACACTATCACAAGTGCAAAAAGTGTTTTTTCCACACTAATACAAGTGCAAAAGTGGTTTCCTGCACCAACACAAGTGCGAAAAGTGGTTTTTCAACACTAACACAAGTGCGAAAAGTGGTTTTTCAACACTAACACAAGTGTGAAAAGTGGTTTTTCAACACTATCACAAGTGCAAAAAGTGTTTTTCCACGCTAATACAAGTGCAAAAGTGGTTTCCTGCACCAACACAAGTGCGAAAAGTGGTTTTTCAACACTAACACAAGTGCGAAAAGTGGTTTTTCAACACTAACACAAGTGCGAAAAGTGTTTTTTCCACACTAATACAAGTGCAAAAGTGGTTTCCTGCACCAACACAAGTGCGAAAAGTGGTTTTTCAACACTAACACAAGTGCGAAAAGTGGTTTTTCAACACTATCACAAGTGCAAAAAGTGTTTTTTCCACACTAATACAAGTGCAAAAGTGGTTTCCTGCACCAACACAAGTGCGAAAAGTGGTTTTTCAACACTAACACAAGTGCTAAAAGTGGTTTTTCAACACTAACACAAGTGCGAAAAGTGGTTTTTCCACACTAATACAAGTGCAAAAGTGGTTTCCTGCACCAACACAAGTGCGAAAAGTGGTTTTTCAACACTAACACAAGTGCAAAAAGTGGTTTTCAACACTATCACAAGTGCAAAAAGTGTTTTTTCCACACTAATACAAGTGCAAAAGTGGTTTCCTGCACCAACACAAGTGCGAAAAGTGGTTTTTCAACATTAACACAAGTGCAAAAAGTGTTTTTTCCACACTAATACAAGTGCAAAAGTGGTTTCCTGCACCAACACAAGTGCGAAAAGTGGTTTTTCAACACTAACACAAGTGCAAAAAGTGTTTTTTCCACACTAATACAAGTGCAAAAGTGGTTTCCTGCACCAACACAGTGCAAAAAGTGGTTTTTCAACACTATCACAAGTGCAAAAAGTGTTTTTTCCACACTAATACAAGTGCAAAAGTGGTTTCCTGCACCAACACAAGTGCGAAAAGTGGTTTTTCAACACTAACACAAGTGCGAAAAGTGGTTTTTCAACACTAACACAAGTGCGAAAAGTGGTTTTTCCACACTAATACAAGTGCAAAAGTGGTTTCCTGCACCAACACAAGTGCGAAAAGTGGTTTTTCAACACTAACACAAGTGCGAAAAGTGGTTTTTCAACACCATCACAAGTGCAAAAAGTGTTTTTTCCACACTAATACAAGTGCAAAAGTGGTTTCCTGCACCAACACAAGTGCGAAAAGTGGTTTTTCAACACTAACACAAGTGCGAAAAGTGGTTTTTCAACACTAACACAAGTGCGAAAAGTGGTTTTTCCACACAAATATAAGTGCAACAGTGGTTTCCTGCACCAACACAAGTGCGAAAAGTGGTTTTTCAACACTAACACAAGTGCGAAAAGTGGTTTTTCAACACTATCACAAGTGCGAAAAGTGGTTTTTCAACACTAACACAAGTGCGAAAAGTGTTTTTTCCACACTAATACAAGTGCAAAAGTGGTTTCCTGCACCAACACAAGTGCGAAAAGTGGTTTTTCAACACTAACACAAGTGCAAAAAGTGGTTTTTCAACACTATCACAAGTGCAAAAAGTGTTTTTTCCACACTAATACAAGTGCAAAAGTGGTTTCCTGCACCAACACAAGTGCGAAAAGTGGTTTTTCAACACTAACACAAGTGCGAAAAGTGGTTTTTCAACACTAACACAAGTGCGAAAAGTGGTTTTTCCACACTAATACAAGTGCAAAAGTGGTTTCCTGCACCAACACAAGTGCGAAAAGTGGTTTTTCAACACTAACACAAGTGCGAAAAGTGGTTTTTCAACACCATCACAAGTGCAAAAAGTGTTTTTTCCACACTAATACAAGTGCAAAAGTGGTTTCCTGCACCAACACAAGTGCGAAAAGTGGTTTTTCAACACTAACACAAGTGCGAAAAGTGGTTTTTCAACACTAACACAAGTGCGAAAAGTGGTTTTTCCACACAAATATAAGTGCAACAGTGGTTTCCTGCACCAACACAAGTGCGAAAAGTGGTTTTTCAACACTAACACAAGTGCGAAAAGTGGTTTTTCAACACTATCACAAGTGCAAAAAGTGTTTTTTCCACACTAATACGAGTGCAAAAGGGGTTTCCTGCACCAACACAGGTGCGAAAAGTGGTTTTTCAACACTAACACAAGTGCGAAAAGTGGTTTTTCAACACTAACACAAGTGCGAAAAGTGTTTTTTCCACACTAATACAAGTGCAAAAGTGGTTTCCTGCACCAACACAAGTGCGAAAAGTGGTTTTTCAACACTAACACAAGTGCGAAAAGTGGTTTTTCAACACTAACACAAGTGCGAAAAGTGGTTTTTCAACACTAACACAAGTGCGAAAAGTGGTTTTTCCACACTAATACAAGTGCAAAAGTGGTTTCCTGCACCAACACAAGTGCGAAAAGTGGTTTTTCAACACTAACACAAGTGCAAAAAGTATTTTTTCCACACTAATACAAGTGCGAAAAGTGGTTTTTCAACACTAACACAAGTGCGAAAAGTATTTTTTCCACACTAATACAAGTGCGAAAAGTGGTTTTTCAACACTAACACAAGTGCGAAAAGTGGTTTTTCAACACTAACACAAGTGCGAAAAGTGGTTTTTCAACACTAACACAAGTGCGAAAAGTGTTTTTTCCACACTAATACAAGTGCAAAAGTGGTTTCCTGCACCAACCCAAGTGCGAAAAGTGGTTTTTCAACACTAACACAAGTGCAAAAGTGGCTTCCTGCACCAACACAAGTGCGAAAAGTGGTTTTTCAACACTAACACAAGTGCGAAAAGTTGTTTTTCAACATTAACACAAGTGCGAAAAGTGGTTTTTCAACACTAACACAAGTGCGAAAAGTGGTTTTTCAACACTAACACAAGTGCGAAAAGTGGTTTTTCCACACTAATACAAGTGCAAAAGTGGTTTCCTGCACCAACACAAGTGCGAAAAGTGGTTTTTCAACACTAACACAAGTGCGAAAAGTTGTTTTTCAACATTAACACAAGTGCGAAAAGTGGTTTTTCAACACTAACACAAGTGCAAAAAGTGGTTTTTCAACACTAACACAAGTGCGAAAAGTGGTTTTTCAACACTAACACAAGTGCAAAAGTGGCTTCCTGCACCAACACAAGTGCGAAAAGTGGTTTTTCAACACTAACACAAGTGCGAAAAGTTGTTTTTCAACATTAACACAAGTGCGAAAAGTGGTTTTTCAACACTAACACAAGTGCGAAAAGTGGTTTTTCAACACTAACACAAGTGCGAAAAGTGGTTTTTCCACACTAATACAAGTGCAAAAGTGGTTTCCTGCACCAACACAAGTGCGAAAAGTGGTTTTTCAACACTAACACAAGTGCGAAAAGTGGTTTTTCAACAATATCACAAGTGCAAAAAGTGTTTTTTCCATACTAATACAAGTGCAAAAGTGGTTTCCTGCACCAACACAAGTGCGAAAAGTGGTTTTTCAACACTAACACAAGTGCGAAAAGTGGTTTTTCAACACTAACACAAGTGCGAAAAGTGTTTTTTCCACACTAATACAAGTGCAAAAGTGGTTTCCTGCACCAACACAAGTGCGAAAAGTGGTTTTTCAACACTAACACAAGTGCGAAAAGTGGTTTTTCAACACTAACACAAGTGCGAAAAGTGGTTTTTCAACACTAACACAAGTGCGAAAAGTGGTTTTTCCACACTAATACAAGTGCAAAAGTGGTTTCCTGCACCAACACAAGTGCGAAAAGTGGTTTTTCAACACTAACACAAGTGCGAAAAGTGGTTTTTCAACACTAACACAAGTGCGAAAAGTGGTTTTTCCACACTAATACAAGTGCAAAAGTTGTTTCCTGCACCAACAGAAGTGCGAAAAGTGTTTTTTCAACACTAACACAAGTGCAAAAAGTGGTTTTTCAACATTATCACAAGTGCAAAAAGTGTTTTTTCCACACTAATACAAGTGCAAAAGTGGTTTCCTGCACCAACACAAGTGCGAAAAGTGGTTTTTCAACACTAACACAAGTGTGAAAAGTGGTTTTTCAACACTAACTTAAGTGCGAAAAGTGGTTTTTCCACACTAATACAAGTGCAAAAGTGGTTTCCTGCACCAACACAAGTGCGAAAAGTGGTTTTTCAACACTAACACAAGCGCGAAAAGTGGTTTTTCAACACTAACACAAGTGCGAAAAGTGTTTTTTCCACACTAATACAAGTGCAAAAGTGGTTTCCTGCACCAACACGAGTGCGAAAAGTGGTTTTTCAACACTAACACAAGTGCGAAAAGTGGTTTTTCAACACTAACACAAGTGCGAAAAGTGGTTTTTCAACACTAACACAAGTGCGAAAAGTGGTTTTTCCACACTAATACAAGTGTAAAAGTGGTTTCCTGCACCAACACAAGTGCGAAAAGTGGTTTTTCAACACTAACACAAGTGCGAAAAGTGTTTTTTCCACACTAATACAAGTGCAAAAGTGGTTTCCTGCACCAACACAAGTGCGAAAAGTGGTTTTTCAACACTAACACAAGTGCGAAAAGTGGTTTTTCAACACTAACACAAGTGCGAAAAGTGGTTTTTCAACACTAACACAAGTGCGAAAAGTGGTTTTTCCACACTAATACAAGTGCAAAAGTGGTTTCCTGCACCAACACAAGTGCGAAAAGTGGTTTTTCAACACTAACACAAGTGCAAAAAGTATTTTTTCCACACTAATACAAGTGCGAAAAGTGGTTTTTCAACACTAACACAAGTGTGAAAAGTATTTTTTCCACACTAATACAAGTGCGAAAAGTGGTTTTTCAACACTAACACAAGTGCGAAAAGTGGTTTTTCAACACTAACACAAGTGCGAAAAGTGGTTTTTCAACACTAACACAAGTGCGAAAAGTGTTTTTTCCACACTAATACAAGTGCAAAAGTGGTTTCCTGCACCAACCCAAGTGCGAAAAGTGGTTTTTCAACACTAACACAAGTGCAAAAAGTGGTTTTTCAACACTAACACAAGTGCGAAAAGTGTTTTTTCCACACTAATACAAGTGCAAAAGTGGCTTCCTGCACCAACACAAGTGCGAAAAGTGGTTTTTCAACACTAACACAAGTGCGAAAAGTTGTTTTTCAACATTAACACAAGTGCGAAAAGTGGTTTTTCAACACTAACACAAGTGCGAAAAGTGGTTTTTCAACACTAACACAAGTGCGAAAAGTGGTTTTTCCACACTAATACAAGTGCAAAAGTGGTTTCCTGCACCAACACAAGTACGAAAAGTGGTTTTTCAACACTAACACAAGTGCGAAAAGTGGTTTTTCAACACTATCACAAGTGCAAAAAGTGTTTTTTCCATACTAATACAAGTGCAAAAGTGGTTTCCTGCACCAACACAAGTGCGAAAAGTGGTTTTTCAACACTAACACAAGTGCGAAAAGTGGTTTTTCAACACTAACACAAGTGCGAAAAGTGTTTTTTCCACACTAATACAAGTGCAAAAGTGGTTTCCTGCACCAACACAAGTGCGAAAAGTGGTTTTTCAACACTAACACAAGTGCGAAAAGTGGTTTTTCAACACTAACACAAGTGCGAAAAGTGGTTTTTCAACACTAACACAAGTGCGAAAAGTGGTTTTTCCACACTAATACAAGTGCAAAAGTGGTTTCCTGCACCAACACAAGTGCGAAAAGTGGTTTTTCAACACTAACACAAGTGCGAAAAGTGGTTTTTCAACACTAACACAAGTGCGAAAAGTGGTTTTTCCACACTAATACAAGTGCAAAAGTGGTTTCCTGCACCAACAGAAGTGCGAAAAGTGTTTTTTCAACACTAACACAAGTGCAAAAAGTGGTTTTTCAACATTATCACAAGTGCAAAAAGTGTTTTTTCCACACTAATACAAGTGCAAAAGTGGTTTCCTGCACCAACACAAGTGCAAAAAGTGGTTTTTCAACACTAACACAAGTGCGAAAAGTGGTTTTTCAACACTAACTTAAGTGCGAAAAGTGGTTTTTCCACACTAATACAAGTGCAAAAGTGGTTTCCTGCACCAACACAAGTGCGAAAAGTGGTTTTTCAACACTAACACAAGCGCGAAAAGTGGTTTTTCAACACTAACACAAGTGCGAAAAGTGTTTTTTCCACACTAATACAAGTGCAAAAGTGGTTTCCTGCACCAACACGAGTGCAAAAAGTGGTTTTTCAACACTAACACAAGTGCGAAAAGTGGTTTTTCAACACTAACACAAGTGCGAAAAGTGGTTTTTCAACACTAACACAAGTGCGAAAAGTGGTTTTTCCACACTAATACAAGTGTAAAAGTGGTTTCCTGCACCAACACAAGTGCGAAAAGTGGTTTTTCAACACTAACACAAGTGCGAAAAGTGGTTTATCAACACTATCACAAGTGCAAAAAGTGTTTTTTCCACACTAATACAAGTGCAAAAGTGGTTTCCTGCACCAACACAAGTGCGAAAAGTGGTTTTTCAACACTAACACAAGTGCGAAAAGTGTTTTATCCACACTAATACAAGTGCAAAAGTGGTTTCCTGCACCAACACAAGTGCGAAAAGTGGTTTTACAACACTAACACAAGTGCGAAAAGTGGTTTTTCAACACTAACACAAGTGCGAAAAGTGGTTTTTCAACACTAACACAAGTGCGAAAAGTGGTTTTTCAACACTAAGACAAGTGCGAAAAGTGGTTTCCTGCACCAACACAAGTGCGAAAAGTGGTTTTTCAACACTAACACAAGTGCGAAAAGTGGTTTTTCAACACTATCACAAGTGCAAAAAGTGTTTTTTCCACACTAATACAAGTGCAAAAGTGGTTTCCTGCACCAACACAAGTGCGAAAAGTGGTTTTTCAACACTAACACAAGTGCGAAAAATGGTTTTTCAACACTAACACAAGTGCGAAAAGTGGTTTTTCCACACTAATACAAGTGCAAAAGTGGTTTCCTGCACCAACACAAGTGCGAAAAGTGGTTTTTAAACACTAACACAAGTGCGAAAAGTGGTTTTTCAACACTATCACAAGTGCAAAAAGTGTTTTTTCCACACTAATACAAGTGCAAAAGTGGTTTCCTGCACCAACACAAGTGCGAAAAGTGGTTTTTCAACACTAACACAAGTGCGAAAAGTGGTTTTTCAACACTAACACAAGTGCGAAAAGTGTTTTTTCCACACTATTACAAGTGCAAAAGTGGTTTCCTGTACCAACACAAGTGCGAAAAGTGGTTTTTCAACACTAACACAAGTGCGAAAAGTGGTTTTTCAACACTAACACAAGTGCGAAAAGTGGTTTTTCAACACCAACACAAGTGCGAAAAGTGGTTTTTCCACACTAATACAAGTGCAAAAGTGGTTTCCTGCACCAACACAAGTGCAAAAAGTGGTTTTTCAACACTAACACAAGTGCGAAAAGTGGTTTTTCAACACTATCACAAGTGCAAAAAGTGTTTTTTCCACACTAATACAAGTGCAAAAGTGGTTTCCTGCACCAACACAAGTGCGAAAAGTGGTTTTTCAACACTAACACAAGTGCGAAAAGTGGTTTTTTAACACTAACACAAGTGCGAAAAGTGTTTTTTCCACACTAATACAAGTGCAAAAGTGGTTTTCTGCACCAACACAAGTGCGAAAAGTGGTTTTTCAACACTAACACAAGTGCGAAAAGTGGTTTTTCAACATTAACACTAGTGCGAAAAGTGGTTTTTCAACACTAACACAAGTGCGAAAAGTGGTTTTTTCCACACTAATACAAGTGCAAAAGTGGTTTCCTGCAACAACACAAGTGCGAAAAGTGGTTTTTCAACACTAACACAAGTGCGAAAAGTGGATTTTCAACACTATCACAAGTGCAAAAAGTGTTTTTTCCACACTAATACAAGTGCAAAAGTGGTTTCCTGCACCAACACAAGTGCGAAAAGTGGTTTTTCAACACTAACACAAGTGCGAAAAGTGGTTTTTCAACACTAACACAAGCGTGAAAAGTGGTTTTTCAACACAATCACAAGTGCAAAAAGTGTGTTTTCCACGCTAATACAAGTGCAAAAGTGGTTTCCTGCACCAACACAAGTGCGAAAAGTGGTTTTTCAACACTAACAAGTGCGAAAAGTGGTTTTTCAACACCATCACAAGTGCAAAAAGTGTTTTTTCCACACTAATACAAGTGCAAAAGTGGTTTCCTGCACCAACACAAGTGCGAAAAGTGGTTTTTCAACACTAACACAAGTGCGAAAAGTGGTTTTTCAACACTAACACAAGTGCGAAAAGTGGTTTTTCCACACAAATATAAGTGCAACAGTGGTTTCCTGCACCAACACAAGTGCGAAAAGTGGTTTTTCAACACTAACACAAGTGTGAAAAGTGGTTTTTCAACACTATCACAAGTGCAAAAAGTGTTTTTTCCACACTAATACGAGTGCAAAAGGGGTTTCCTGCACCAACACAGGTGCGAAAAGTGGTTTTTCAACACTAACACAAGTGCGAAAAGTGGTTTTTCAACACTAACACAAGTGCGAAAAGTGTTTTTTCCACACTAATACAAATGCAAAAGTGGTTTCCTGCACCAACACAAGTGCGAAAAGTGGTTTTTCAACACTAACACAAGTGCGAAAAGTGGTTTTTCAACACTAACACAAGTGCGAAAAGTGGTTTTTCAACACTAATACAAGTGCAAAAGTGGTTTCCTGCACCAACACAAGTGCAAAAAGTGTTTTTTCCACACTAATACAAGTGCGAAAAGTGGTTTTTCAACACTAACACATGTGCGAAAAGTGGTTTTTCCACACTAATACAAGTGCGAAAAGTGGTTTTTCAACACTAACACAAGTGCGAAAAGTGGTTTTTCAACACTAACACAAGTGCGAAAAGTGGTTTTTCAACACTATCACAAGTGCAAAAAGTGTTTTTTCCACACTAATACAAGTGCAAAAGTGGTTTCCTGCACCAACACAAGTGCGAAAAGTGGTTTTTCAACACTAACACAAGTGCGAAAAATGGTTTTTCAACACTAACACAAGTGCGAAAAGTGGTTTTTCCACACTAATACAAGTGCAAAAGTGGTTTCCTGCACCAACACAAGTGCGAAAAGTGGTTTTTAAACACTAACACAAGTGCGAAAAGTGGTTTTTCAACACTATCACAAGTGCAAAAAGTGTTTTTTCCACACTAATACAAGTGCAAAAGTGGTTTCCTGCACCAACACAAGTGCGAAAAGTGGTTTTTCAACACTAACACAAGTGCGAAAAGTGGTTTTTCAACACTAACACAAGTGCGAAAAGTGTTTTTTCCACACTAATACAAGTGCAAAAGTGGTTTCCTGTACCAACACAAGTGCGAAAAGTGGTTTTTCAACACTAACACAAGTGCGAAAAGTGGTTTTTCAACACTAACACAAGTGCGAAAAGTGGTTTTTCAACACCAACACAAGTGCGAAAAGTGGTTTTTCCACACTAATACAAGTGCAAAAGTGGTTTCCTGCGCCAACACAAGTGCAAAAAGTGGTTTTTCAACACTAACACAAGTGCGAAAAGTGGTTTTTCAACACTATCACAAGTGCAAAAAGTGTTTTTTCCACACTAATACAAGTGCAAAAGTGGTTTCCTGCACCAACACAAGTGCGAAAAGTGGTTTTTCAACACTAACACAAGTGCGAAAAGTGGTTTTTCAACACTAACACAAGTGCGAAAAGTGTTTTTTCCACACTAATACAAGTGCAAAAGTGGTTTTCTGCACCAACACAAGTGCGAAAAGTGGTTTTTCAACACTAACACAAGTGCGAAAAGTGGTTTTTCAACATTAACACTAGTGCGAAAAGTGGTTTTTCAACACTAACACAAGTGCGAAAAGTGGTTTTTTCCACAATAATACAAGTGCAAAAGTGGTTTCCTGCAACAACACAAGTGCGAAAAGTGGTTTTTCAACACTAACACAAGTGCGAAAAGTGGATTTTCAACACTATCACAAGTGCAAAAAGTGTTTTTTTCCACACTAATACAAGTGCAAAAGTGGTTTCCTGCACCAACACAAGTGCGAAAAGTGGTTTTTCAACACTAACACAAGTGCGAAAAGTGGTTTTTCAACACTAACACAAGCGTGAAAAGTGGTTTTTCAACACTATCACAAGTGCAAAAAGTGTTTTTTTCCACGCTAATACAAGTGCAAAAGTGGTTTCCTGCACCAACACAAGTGCGAAAAGTGGTTTTTCAACACTAACAAGTGCGAAAAGTGGTTTTTCAACACTAACACAAGTGCGAAAAGTGTTTTTTCCACACTAATACAAGTGCAAAAGTGGTTTCCTGCACCAACACAAGTGCGAAAAGTGGTTTTTCAACACTAACACAAGTGCGAAAAGTGGTTTTTCAACACTATCACAAGTGCAAAAAGTGTTTTTTCCACACTAATACAAGTGCAAAAGTGGTTTCCTGCACCAACACAAGTGCGAAAAGTGGTTTTTCAACACTAACACAATTGCGAAAAGTGGTTTTTCAACACTAACACAAGTGCGAAAAGTGGTTTTTCCACACTAATACAAGTGCAAAAGTGGTTTCCTGCACCAACACAAGTGCGAAAAGTGGTTTTTCAACACTAACACAAGTGCGAAAAGTGGTTTTTCAACACCATCACAAGTGCAAAAAGTGTTTTTTTCCACACTAATACAAGTGCAAAAGTGGTTTCCTGCACGAACACAAGTGCGAAAAGTGGTTTTTCAACACTAACACAAGTGCGAAAAGTGGTTTTTCAACACTAACACAAGTGGGAAAAGTGGTTTTTCCACACTAATACAAGTGCAAAAGTGGTTTCCTGCACCAACACAAGTGCAAAAAGTGTTTTTTCCACACTAATACAAGTGCGAAAAGTGGTTTTTCAACACTAACACATGTGCGAAAAGTGGTTTTTCCACACTAATACAAGTGCGAAAAGTGGTTTTTCAACACTAACACAAGTGCGAAAAGTGGTTTTTCAACACTAACACAAGTGCGAAAAGTGGTTTTTCAACACTATCACAAGTGCAAAAAGTGTTTTTTCCACACTAATACAAGTGCAAAAGTGGTTTCCTGCACCAACACAAGTGCGAAAAGTGGTTTTTCAACACTAACACAAGTGCGAAAAGTGGTTTTTCAACACTAACACAAGTGCGAAAAGTGGTTTTTCCACACTAATACAAGTGCAAAAGTGGTTTCCTGCACCAACATAAGTGCGAAAAGTGGTTTTTCAACACTAACACAAGTGCGAAAAGTGGTTTTTCAACACCATCACAAGTGCAAAAAGTGTTTTTTCCACACTAATACAAGTGCAAAAGTGGTTTCCTGCACGAACACAAGTGCGAAAAGTGGTTTTTCAACACTAACACAAGTGCGAAAAGTGGTTTTTCAACACTAACACAAGTGTGAAAAGTGGTTTTTCCACACAAATATAAGTGCAACAGTGGTTTCCTGCACCAACACAAGTGCGAAAAGTGGTTTTTCAACACTAACACAAGTGCGAAAAGTGGTTTTTCAACACTAACACAAGTGCGAAAAGTGGTTTTCAACACTAACACAAGTGCGAAAAGTGGTTTTTCCACACTAATACAAGTGCAAAAGTGGTTTCCTGCACCAACACAAGTGCGAAAAGTGGTTTTTCAACACTAACACAAGTGCGAAAAGTGGTTTTTCAACACTATCACAAGTGCAAAAAGTGTTTTTTCCACACTAATACAAGTGCGAAAAGTGGTTTTTCAACACTAACACATGTGCGAAAAGTGGTTTTTCAACACTAACACAAGTGCGAAAAGTGGTTTTTCAACACTACCACAAGTGCGAAAAGTGTTTTTTCCACACTAATACAAGTGCAAAAGTGGGTTTCCTGCACCAACCCAAGTGCGAAAAGTGGTTTTTCAACACTAACACAAGTGCAAAAAGTGGTTTTTCAACACTAACACAAGTGCGAAAAGTGTTTTTTTCCACACTAATACAAGTGCAAAAGTGGCTTCCTGCACCAACACAAGTGCGAAAAGTGGTTTTTTCAACACTAACACAAGTGCGAAAAGTTGTTTTTCAACATTAACACAAGTGCGAAAAGTGGTTTTTCAACACTAACACAAGTGCGAAAAGTGGTTTTTCAACACTAACACAAGTGGGAAAAGTGGTTTTTCCACACTAATACAAGTGCAAAAGTGGTTTCCTGCACCAACACAAGTGCAAAAAGTGTTTTTCCACACTAATACAAGTGCGAAAAGTGGTTTTTCAACACTAACACATGTGCGAAAAGTGGTTTTTCCACACTAATACAAGTGCGAAAAGTGGTTTTTTCAACACTAACACAAGTGCGAAAAGTGGTTTTTCAACACTAACACAAGTGCGAAAAGTGGTTTTTCAACACTAACACAAGTGCGAAAAGTGTTTTTTCCACACTAATACAAGTGCAAAAGTGGTTTCCTGCACCAACCCAAGTGCGAAAAGTGGTTTTTCAACACTAACACAAGTGCAAAAAGTGGTTTTTCAACACTAACACAAGTGCGAAAAGTGTTTTTTCCACACTAATATAAGTGCAAAAGTGGCTTCCTGCACCAACACAAGTGCGAAAAGTGGTTTTTCAACACTAACACAAGTGCGAAAAGTTGTTTTTCAACATTAACACAAGTGCGAAAAGTGGTTTTTCAACACTAACACAAGTGCGAAAAGTGGTTTTTCAACACTAACACAAGTGCGAAAAGTGGTTTTTCCACACTAATACAAGTGCAAAAGTGGTTTCCTGCACCAACACAAGTGCGAAAAGTGGTTTTTCAACACTAACACAAGTGCGAAAAGTGGTTTTTCAACACTATCACAAGTGCAAAAAGTGTTTTTTCCATACTAATACAAGTGCAAAAGTGGTTTCCTGCACCAACACAAGTGCGAAAAGTGGTTTTTCAACACTAACACAAGTGCGAAAAGTGGTTTTTCAACACTAACACAAGTGCGAAAAGTGTTTTTTCCACACTAATACAAGTGCAAAAGTGGTTTCCTGCACCAACACAAGTGCGAAAAGTGGTTTTTCAACACTAACACAAGTGCGAAAAGTGGTTTTTCAACACTAACACAAGTGCGAAAAGTGGTTTTTCAACACTAACACAAGTGCGAAAAGTGGTTTTTCCACACTAATACAAGTGCAAAAGTGGTTTCCTGCACCAACACAAGTGCGAAAAGTGGTTTTTCAACACTAACACAAGTGCGAAAAGTGGTTTTTCAACACTAACACAAGTGCGAAAAGTGGTTTTTCCACACTAATACAAGTGCAAAAGTGGTTTCCTGCACCAACAGAAGTGCGAAAAGTGTTTTTTCAACACTAACACAAGTGCAAAAAGTGGTTTTTTCAACACTATCACAAGTGCAAAAAGTGTTTTTTCCACACTAATACAAGTGCAAAAGTGGTTTCCTGCACCAACACAAGTGCGAAAAGTGGTTTTTCAACACTAACACAAGTGCGAAAAGTGGTTTTTCAACACTAACTTATGTGCGAAAAGTGGTTTTTCCACACTAATACAAGTGCAAAAGTGGTTTCCTGCACCAACACAAGTGCGAAAAGTGGTTTTTCAACACTAACACAAGCGCGAAAAGTGGTTTTTCAACACTAACACAGGTGCGAAAAGTGTTTTTTCCACACTAATACAAGTGCAAAAGTGGTTTCCTGCACCAACCCAAGTGCGAAAAGTGGTTTTTCAACACTAACACAAGTGCAAAAAGTGGTTTTTCAACACTAACACAAGTGCGAAAAGTGTTTTTTCCACACTAATACAAGTGCAAAAGTGCTTCCTGCACCAACACAAGTGCGAAAAGTGGTTTTTCAACACTAACACAAGTGCGAAAAGTTGTTTTTCAACATTAACACAAGTGCGAAAAGTGGTTTTTCAACACTAACACAAGTGCGAAAAGTGGTTTTTCAACACTAACACAAGTGGGAAAAGTGGTTTTCCACACTAATACAAGTGCAAAAGTGGTTTCCTGCACCAACACAAGTGCAAAAAGTGTTTTTTCCACACTAATACAAGTGCGAAAAGTGGTTTTTCAACACTAACACATGTGCGAAAAGTGGTTTTTTCCACACTAATACAAGTGCGAAAAGTGGTTTTTCAACACTAACACAAGTGCGAAAGTGGTTTTTCAACACTAACACAAGTGCGAAAAGTGGTTTTCAACACTAACACAAGTGCGAAAAGTGTTTTTTCCACACTAATACAAGTGCAAAAGTGGTTTCCTGCACCAACCCAAGTGCGAAAAGTGGTTTTTCACACTAACACAAGTGCAAAAAGTGGTTTTTCAACACTAACACAAGTGCGAAAAGTGTTTTTTCCACACTAATATAAGTGCAAAAGTGGCTTCCTGCACCAACACAAGTGCGAAAAGTGGTTTTTCAACACTAACACAAGTGCGAAAAGTTGTTTTTCAACATTAACACAAGTGCGAAAAGTGGTTTTTCAACACTAACACAAGTGCGAAAAGTGGTTTTTCAACACTAACACAAGTGCGAAAAGTGGTTTTTCCACACTAATACAAGTGCAAAAGTGGTTTCCTGCACCAACACAAGTGCGAAAAGTGGTTTTTCAACACTAACACAAGTGCGAAAAGTGGTTTTTCAACACTATCACAAGTGCAAAAAGTGTTTTTTCCATACTAATACAAGTGCAAAAGTGGTTTCCTGCACCAACACAAGTGCGAAAAGTGGTTTTTCAACACTAACACAAGTGCGAAAAGTGGTTTTTCAACACTAACACAAGTGCGAAAAGTGTTTTTTCCACACTAATACAAGTGCAAAAGTGGTTTCCTGCACCAACACAAGTGCGAAAAGTGGTTTTTCAACACTAACACAAGTGCGAAAAGTGGTTTTTCAACACTAACACAAGTGCGAAAAGTGGTTTTTCAACACTAACACAAGTGCGAAAAGTGGTTTTTCCACACTAATACAAGTGCAAAAGTGGTTTCCTGCACCAACACAAGTGCGAAAAGTGGTTTTTCAACACTAACACAAGTGCGAAAAGTGGTTTTTCAACACTAACACAAGTGCGAAAAGTGGTTTTTCCACACTAATACAAGTGCAAAAGTGGTTTCCTGAACCAACAGAAGTGCGAAAAGTGTTTTTTCAACACTAACACAAGTGCAAAAAGTGGTTTTTCAACACTATCACAAGTGCAAAAAGTGTTTTTTCCACACTAATACAAGTGCAAAAGTGGTTTCCTGCACCAACCCAAGTGCGAAAAGTGGTTTTTCAACACTAACACAAGTGCAAAAAGTGGTTTTTCAACACTAACACAAGTGCGAAAAGTGTTTTTTCCACACTAATACAAGTGCAAAAGTGGCTTCCTGCACCAACACAAGTGCGAAAAGTGGTTTTTCAACACTAACACAAGTGCGAAAAGTTGTTTTTCAACATTAACACAAGTGCGAAAAGTGGTTTTTCAACACTAACACAAGTGCGAAAAAGTGGTTTTTCAACACTAACACAAGTGGGAAAAGTGGTTTTTCCACACTAATACAAGTGCAAAAGTGGTTTCCTGCACCAACACAAGTGCAAAAAGTGTTTTTTCCACACTAATACAAGTGCGGAAAAGTGGTTTTTCAACACTAACACATGTGCGAAAAGTGGTTTTTCCACACTAATACAAGTGCGAAAAGTGGTTTTTCAACACTAACACAAGTGCGAAAAGTGGTTTTTCAACACTAACACAAGTGCGAAAAGTGGTTTTTCAACACTAACACAAGTGCGAAAAGTGTTTTTTCCACACTAATACAAGTGCAAAAGTGGTTTCCTGCACCAACCCAAGTGCGAAAAGTGGTTTTTCAACACTAACACAAGTGCAAAAAGTGGTTTTTCAACACTAACACAAGTGCGAAAAGTGTTTTTTCCACACTAATATAAGTGCAAAAGTGGCTTCCTGCACCAACACAAGTGCGAAAAGTGGTTTTTCAACACTAACACAAGTGCGAAAAGTTGTTTTTCAACATTAACACAAGTGCGAAAAGTGGTTTTTCAACACTAACACAAGTGCGAAAAGTGGTTTTTCAACACTAACACAAGTGCGAAAAGTGGTTTTTCCACACTAATACAAGTGCAAAAGTGGTTTCCTGCACCAACACAAGTGCGAAAAGTGGTTTTTCAACACTAACACAAGTGCGAAAAGTGTTTTTCAACACTATCACAAGTGCAAAAAGTGTTTTTTCCATACTAATACAAGTGCAAAAGTGGTTTCCTGCACCAACACAAGTGCGAAAAGTGGTTTTTCAACACTAACACAAGTGCGAAAAGTGGTTTTTCAACACTAACACAAGTGCGAAAAGTGTTTTTTCCACACTAATACAAGTGCAAAAGTGGTTTCCTGCACCAACACAAGTGCGAAAAGTGGTTTTTCAACACTAACACAAGTGCGAAAAGTGGTTTTTTCAACACTAACACAAGTGCGAAAAGTGGTTTTTCAACACTAACACAAGTGCGAAAAGTGGTTTTTCCACACTAATACAAGTGCAAAAGTGGTTTCCTGCACCAACACAAGTGCGAAAAGTGGTTTTTCAACACTAACACAAGTGCGAAAAGTGGTTTTTCAACACTAAAACAAGTGCGAAAAGTGGTTTTTCCACACTAATACAAGTGCAAAAGTGGTTTCCTGCACCAACAGAAGTGCGAAAAGTGTTTTTTCAACACTAACACAAGTGCAAAAAGTGGTTTTTCAACACTATCACAAGTGCAAAAAGTGTTTTTTCCACACTAATACAAGTGCAAAAGTGGTTTCCTGCACCAACACAAGTGCGAAAAGTGGTTTTTCAACACTAACACAAGTGCGAAAAGTGGTTTTTCAACACTAACTTATGTGCGAAAAGTGTTTTTCCACACTAATACAAGTGCAAAAGTGGTTTCCTGCACCAACACAAGTGCGAAAAGTGGTTTTTCAACACTAACACAAGCGCGAAAAGTGGTTTTTCAACACTAACACAGGTGCGAAAAGTGTTTTTTCCACACTAATACAAGTGCAAAAGTGGTTTCCTGCACCAAACCGAGTGTGAAAAGTGGTTTTTCAACACTAACACAAGTGCGAAAAGTGGTTTTTCAACACTAACACAAGTGCGAAAAGTGGTTTTTCAATACTAACACAAGTGTGAAAAGTGGTTTTTCCACACTAACACAAGTGCGAAAAGTGTTTTTTCCACACGAATACAAGTGCAAAAGTGGTTTCCTGCACCAACCCGAGTGCGAAAAGTGGTTTTTCAACACTAAGACAAGTGCGAAAAGTGGTTTTTCAACACTAACACAAGTGCGAAAAGTGGTTTTTCAATACTAACACAAGTGCGAAAAGTGGTTTTTCAACACTAACACAAGTGCGAAAAGTGGTTTATCAACACTATCACAAGTGCAAAAAGTGTTTTTTCCACACTAATACAAGTGCAAAAGTGGTTTCCTGCACCAACACAAGTGCGAAAAGTGGTTTTTCAACACTAACACAAGTGCGAAAAGTGTTTTTTCCACACTAATACAAGTGCAAAAGTGGTTTCCTGCACCAACACAAGTGCGAAAAGTGGTTTTTCAACACTAACACAAGTGCGAAAAGTGGTTTTTCAACACTAACACAAGTGCGAAAAGTGGTTTTTCAACACTAACACAAGTGCGAAAAGTGGTTTTTCAACACTAAGACAAGTGCGAAAAGTGGTTTCCTGCACCAACACAAGTGCGAAAAGTGGTTTTTCAACACTAACGCACGTGCGAAAAGTGGTTTTTCAACACTATCACAAGTGCAAAAAGTGTTTTTTTCCACACTAATACAAGTGCAAAAGTGGTTTCCTGCACCAACACAAGTGCGAAAAGTGGTTTTTCAACACTAACACAAGTGCGAAAAATGGTTTTTCAACACTAACACATGTGCGAAAAGTGGTTTTTCCACACTAATACAAGTGCAAAAGTGGTTTCCTGCACCAACACAAGTGCGAAAAGTGGTTTTTAAACACTAACACAAGTGCGAAAAGTGGTTTTTCAACTCTATCACAAGTGCAAAAAGTGTTTTTTCCACACTAATACAAGTGCAAAAGTGGTTTCCTGCACCAACGCAAGTGCGAAAAGTGGTTTTTCAACACTAACACAAGTGCGAAAAGTGGTTTTTCAACACTAACACAAGTGCGAAAAGTGTTTTTTCTACACTAATACAAGTGCAAAAGTGGTTTCCTGCACCAACACAAGTGCGAAAAGTGTTTTTTCCACACTAATACAAGTGCAAAAGTGGTTTCCTGCACCAACACAAGTGCGAAAAGTGGTTTTTCAACACTAACACAAGTGCGAAAAGTGGTTTTTCAACACTATCACAAGTGCAAAAAGTGTTTTTTCCACACTAATACAAGTGCAAAAGTGGTTTCCTGCACCAACACAAGTGCGAAAAGTGGTTTTTCAACACTAACACAAGTGCGAAAAGTGGTTTTTCAACACTAACACAAGTGCGAAAAGTGGTTTTTCCACACTAATACAAGTTCAAAAGTGGTTTCCTGCACCAACACAAGTGCGAAAAGTGGTTTTTCAACACTAACACAAGTGCGAAAAGTGGTTTTTCAACACCATCACAAGTGCAAAAAGTGTTTTTTCCACACTAATACAAGTGCAAAAGTGGTTTCCTGCACTAACACAAGTGCGAAAAGTGGTTTTTCAACACTAACACAAGTGTGAAAAGTGGTTTTTCCACACAAATATAAGTGCAACAGTGGTTTCCTGCACCAACACTAGTGCGAAAAGTGGTTTTTCAACACTAACACAAGTGCGAAAAGTGGTTTTTTCAACACTATCACAAGTGCAAAAAGTGTTTTTTCCACACTAATACAAGTGCAAAAGGGGTTTCCTGCACCAACACTGGTGCGAAAAGTGGTTTTTCAACACTAACACAAGTGCGAAAAAGTGGTTTTTCAACACTAACACAAGTGCGAAAAGTGTTTTTTCCACACTAATACAAGTGCAAAAGTGGTTTCCTGCACCAACACAAGTGCGAAAAGTGGTTTTTCAACACTAACACAAGTGCGAAAAGTGGTTTTTCAACACTAACACAAGTGCGAAAAGTGGTTTTTCAACACTAACACAAGTGCGAAAAGTGGTTTTTCCACACTAATACAAGTGCAAAAGTGGTTTCCTGCACCAACACAAGTGCGAAAAGTGGTTTTTCAACACTAACACAAGTGCGAAAAGTGGTTTTTCAACACTATCACAAGTGCAAAAAGTGTTTTTTCCACACTAATACAAGTGCGAAAAGTGGTTTTTCAACACTAACACATGTGCGAAAAGTGGTTTTTCAACACTAACACAAGTGCGAAAAGTGGTTTTTCAACACTAACACAAGTGCGAAAAGTGTTTTTTCCACACTAATACAAGTGCAAAAGTGGTTTCCTGCACCAACCCAAGTGTGAAAAGTGGTTTTTCAACACTAACACAAGTGCAAAAAGTGGTTTTTCAACACTAACACAAGTGCGAAAAGTGTTTTTTCCACACTAATACAAGTGCAAAAGTGGCTTCCTGCACCATCACAAGTGCGAAAAGTGGTTTTTCAACACTAACACAAGTGCGAAAAGTTGTTTTTCAACATTAACACAAGTGCGAAAAGTGGTTTTTCAACACTAACACAAGTGCGAAAAGTGGTTTTTCAACACTAACACAAGTGCGAAAAGTGGTTTTTCCACACTAATACAAGTGCAAAAGTGGTTTCCTGCACCAACACAAGTGCAAAAAGTGTTTTTTCCACACTAATACAAGTGCGAAAAGTGGTTTTTCAACACTAACACATGTGCGAAAAGTGGTTTTTCCACACTAATACAAGTGCGAAAAGTGTTTTTTTCAACACTAACACAAGTGCGAAAAGTGGTTTTTCAACACTAACACAAGTGCGAAAAGTGGTTTTTCAACACTAACACAAGTGCGAAAAGTGTTTTTTCCACACTAATACAAGTGCAAAAGTGGTTTCCTGCACCAACCCAAGTGCGAAAAGTGGTTTTTCAACACTAACACAAGTGCAAAAGTGGTTTTTCAACACTAACACAAGTGCGAAAAGTGTTTTTTCCACACTAATATAAGTGCAAAAGTGGCTTCCTGCACCAACACAAGTGCGAAAAGTGGTTTTTCAACACTAACACAAGTGCGAAAAGTTGTTTTTCAACATTAACACAAGTGCGAAAAGTGGTTTTTCAACACTAACACAAGTGCGAAAAGTGGTTTTTCAACACTAACACAAGTGCGAAAAGTGGTTTTTCCACACTAATACAAGTGCAAAAGTGGTTTCCTGCACCAACACAAGTGCGAAAAGTGGTTTTTCAACACTAACACAAGTGCGAAAAGTGGTTTTTCAACACTATCACAAGTGCAAAAAGTGTTTTTTCCATACTAATACAAGTGCAAAAGTGGTTTCCTGCACCAACACAAGTGCGAAAAGTGGTTTTTCAACACTAACACAAGTGCGAAAAGTGGTTTTTCAACACTAACACAAGTGCGAAAAGTGTTTTTTCCACACTAATACAAGTGCAAAAGTGGTTTCCTGCACCAACACAAGTGCGAAAAGTGGTTTTTCAACACTAACACAAGTGCGAAAAGTGGTTTTTCAACACTAACACAAGTGCGAAAAGTGTTTTTTCAACACTAACACAAGTGCGAAAAGTGGTTTTTCAACACTAACACAAGTGCGAAAAGTGGTTTTTCAACACTAACACAAGTGCGAAAAGTGTTTTTTTCCACACTAATACAAGTGCAAAAGTGGGTTTCCTGCACCAACCCAAGTGCGAAAAGTGGTTTTTCAACACTAACACAAGTGCAAAAAGTGGTTTTTTCAACACTAACACAAGTGCGAAAAGTGTTTTTTCCACACTAATATAGAAGTGCAGAAAGTGGGCTTCCTGCACCAACACAAGTGCGAAAAGTGGTTTTTTCAACACTATACACAAGTGCGAAAAGTTGTTTTTCAACATTA